>NC_064810.1:37768286-38032276 GCF_023721935.1 Panthera uncia
TTTCTTTCTTTCTTTCTTTCTTTCTTTCTTTCTTTCTTTCTTTCTTTCTTATGTTTATTCATTTTTGAGAGATAGAGAGAAAGAGTGGGAGGAGAGAAGAGGAAGAGAGAGAGGAAGACACAGAATCTGAAGCAGGCTTCAGGCTCTGAGCTGTCAGCACACAGCCCGACATGGGGCTTGAACCCACGGACCATGAGATCATGACCTGAGTTGAAGTGGGATACTTAACCAATTGAGCCACCCAGGTGCCTCTTTTCTTTTTTTTTTTTTTTTTTCTTTTCTTTTCTTTTCCTTTTCTTTCTTTCCTTCTTTCTTTTTCTTTTCTTTTCTTTCTTTTCTTTCTTTCTTTCTTTCTTTCTTTCTTTCTTTCTTTCTTTCTTTCTTTCCTTTTGAGAGAGAGAGAGAGCAAGAGGGGCAGGAGATAGAGAATCTTATGCAGCTTCCACACTCAGCACGGAGGCCGACATGCGACTCAATCCTATGACCCTGGGATCATAACCTGAGTTGAAATCAAGAGTCGGACTCAGAAACTTTTTATCTGGATGAAATCCCAATAGTTCACTTTTGCTTTTGTTTCTTTTGCCTCCAGAGTCATGTCTAGAATGAAGCTGCTGTGCCCAAGATCAAAGAGGTTGCTGCCTAGGTTCTCCTATAGGATTACAATGGTTTCAGGTCTCACATCTAGGTTTTTCACTTACTTTTAATTTATTATTGTGTACGGTATAAGAAAGTGGTCCAGTTTCATTCTTTTGCATGTTGCTGTCCAGTTTTCCCAACACCACTTGTTGAAAAGAGTGTCTTTTTTCCACTGGATATTCTTTCCTGCATTGAAGATTAGTTGACCATATAGTTGTGGGTCTATTTCTGCATTCTCTATTCTGTTCCATTGATCTGTGTGCCTATTTTTGTGCCAGTACTGTACCATCTTGATCACTACAGCTTTGTAATATAACTCGAAGTCTGGAATTGTGATGCCTCCAGCTTTGCTTTTCTTTTTCAAGACCGCTTTGGCTATTTGGGGTCTTTTGTGGTTCCACACAGGTTTCAGAATTGTTTGTTCTAGCTCTGTTGGTGTTTTGATAGGGGTTGCATTAAACCTGTAGGTTACTTTGGTTGTATAGACATTTTAACACTACTTGTTCATTCAATCCATGAGTCTGGAATTTTTTCCCTTTATTTGTGTCATCTTCAATTTCTTTCAAAAGTGTTCTATAGTTTTCAATGTACAGATCTTTTACTTCTTTGGCTATGTTTATTCCTAGGTATCTTATGGTTGATTGTAAATGTAATCAATTCCTTGATTTCTCTCTGCTGTTTCATTATTGGTGTATGGAAATGCAACATACTTCTGTACAATGATTTTGTATCCTGTGACTTCCCTGAATTCATGTATCAGTGCTAGCAATTTTTTGGTGGAGTCTTTCGGGTTTTCTACATAGGGTATCATGTCATCTGCAAATAGTGAAAGTTTAACTTCTTCCTTGGTTATTTGGTGCCTTTGACTTCTTTTGTTGTCTGATTGCAGAGTCTACTACTTCCAGTACTATGTTAAATAACAGTGGTGAGAGTGGACATCTCTGTCTTGTTCCTGACCGTAGAGGAACAGTTCTGTTTTTCCTCATTGAGGATGATATTATCTGTGGGTCTTTTGTATATGGCCTTTATGATGTTGAGGTATATTCCCTCTATCCCTACTTTGTTGAGGGTTTATATCAAGAATCAATGCTATACTTTGTCAAATGCTTTTTCTGCATCTATTGAGAGGATCATATGGTTCTTATCCTTTCTTTTGTTAATGTGGTATACCACATTGATTGATTTGTGAATATTGAACCACCATGCAGCCTAGAAATAAACCCCACTTGATTGTGTTGAATGATTCTTTTAATGAGTGGTTGGATTTGATTTGCTAGTACCTTGTTGAGAATTTTTGCATCCATGTCCTCTTTTATTATTTTTTTAAAATTTCATTTAGATCCAAGTTAGTTAACATATAGTGTAATAATAGATACAGGATTAGAACCCAGAAATTCATCACTTGCATATAACACCCAGTGCTCATCGTAACGTACCCTCCTTAAGGCATCACACATCACCCATCACCCATGTAGTCCATCCCCCCATCCAACAACCCTCCAGCAACCCTCAGTTTGTTCTCTGTATTTAAGAGTCTCTTATGGTTTATCTCCCTCTCTGTTTTTATCTTAATTTTCTTTCTCATTCTCTTTGTTCACCTGTTTTGTTTCTTAAATTCTACATATGAGTGAGATGGAACCAGAATGTGTATTACTAAGCAAAATAAGGTCAGTCAGCAAAAGACAAATACCATATGATCTCTTACTTCCTTTAGTGAAGAAGACAACTTTTCATTGTTGGTGTTCTTTGGGAATTATGTTCATCTGACATTGGTTCATGTTGAAATTATAGCTCAAATACATTGTACTTTCTTTCAGGCATAACAGGATGTTGTGAATTTGCCCTTCCCAACTAGTGGTTCAGAGATTTAAGATTATCTTATGCAAAAGTCAAATATAAAGAAAGGTCATGAATATTATAAAATGGCCTGATTTCTCAAATGGAGTGTTAAAAAAAATCTTGCACTTTAGTTTAGAAACAACTGTATTCCACCCTTTAATTTTATCGATGTATTCACCTTTTAAAATTTATTTTTGAGGTAGTTGTACCCTTGCTCAAACTGAAATGGAATAAATGTTAAATTAATAAATATTTGCTTTTTAAAAATTGAAGAAGTTTGGAGACGTGGGGCCCCCAGTTGTGTCTCAAGTGAATGAAATCTGTTACATTTTGAAAGATGATGTCATAGAATTTTAAAATTTACATTTTACTTTCAGATGTAAAATATTTAAAAGAAGAGGATGCCAATCGCAAGACATTCACCGTCAGCAGCACACTGGATTTCCGAGTGGACCGGAGCGACGATGGTGTGGCTGTAATCTGCAGAGTAGACCACGAATCCCTCAATGCCACCCCTCAGGTGGCCATGCAGGTGCTAGAAATACACTGTAAGTAAATGCTGCTCCCTTCCCAATGATAGCAGAAGCAACTCTCTTCATCTACATTTAAAATCATTTCAAAATGTCCTCACATTACCACACAGGTGCAGCAAAATCTACAGCAAAATGAAGTATGACTACCCTCACTGGTATTAATCGCATTCAGAGGAAAGTAGTCCTTGCCAGAGTATCATTCTTGACAAGGAAGAGAAATAAAGAAAATATCCTAAGGTTAAAACTTCTAATTCTCTTCCACACAGTGACTTGATGTAAGCATATTTATGTGGGTGGGGTAGGAAGAGTAGTCATTTTGACAGAGTCAATGAGGGTTGGGAATCAGAGAGAGCCTGGATGGACCTAACTGTCTGAAAGTAATTTGGTGAATCATGAGCATGTCGTGCTATCTGTGCTTTTAACCAGAGACAATGTTTTACTTCTATAGGAGATAATCTACATTTTTGTAAATAGAGGGGCATATCCATTATGGTCTCTTCAACAACATCATGAGTACTCACAAGTGATAGGAACAACACTAATTGGATGACTCCAATGGGCAGGGAGCAGTGCTGTTTTGTTGGCATTATTTCATCTCATGGCTCATGTTAGGACATCAGCATAAAAACCTGATGATGATTAATTACTCCCTTTAGTCACAATTGATGGATGAGGACACTGAAGATTATAGTGGTTGAGTAACTTGCCCAAGCTCACACAACTAGCAAATGGTAGACTTGTAATCATGACATTTTTAGTAGTTAGCATGGCATTTAGAATGTAACAGGTGATGTATAAATATTTATCTACATGAAGATGAATCAACTGAGATTATAGGAAAAAGTCAAAAAAAGTAGAGCCCAGAGGATTATATTTCTGAAGTGTATTACCTCGTTTTTTTTTTAAATATTGAAAAGTTTTTGTTTGCTTTTACTATCTGTGATAAAGTTATAGTTTGTGTTTAGAATTTGTGTGTGATATAAGATTACACTAAATCCTAAAATGTTAAATCTAAAAGCTAGTCTTTTAATAGACCTCATGGGATTTTGTTTTTACTTATTTATTCAACAAGAACTTATTGGGTCCCTACTATGAAACAGGCATTGTTTTGGGCACCGAGGTTACATAAGTGACCAAAAAGAATAACATTAACAAAACAAGGTAAGATTGTCTTCATGTGTCAGAATTACCACTGCCAGCAACAAACTCCAGTTCTCTTACAGCATCCATTCTAGGTGGGAATGACAGAAAAGCAAAATAAATAAAAACAATATATAGCATTCTATGTATTAAGTGCTGTGGGGAAAAAAATAGAGCAGAGGTGATAAGGAGTGCAATCTGAGAAATGGGAATGGATATATATATATATATATATATACACACACATATATACATATACATACACACATGCATATATACAATGTGTTTATATGTAAATATATATTATGTTATATTAATTTATATTATTATATATCATAAATATATATTTATATATAAATATATATGTTGTTTATATTATGCATATATTTAAATGGAAAAAAATATATATATATATAAAATACAGAGGGAAGAGCAAGTACAAAGGCCCTGAGGTAGGAGCATATGTGTTGTTTTTGTGTTTCTGGAAACAGCAAGGATACCAGTAAGATCAGGATAGAGTGGAAAACTAGAGCGTATTTATGAGAGATTAAGGAAGTACCAGGGGGACCAGGCTTTTTTTTTTTTCACTTTTTAATAAAAAATGTCAACCTGATTATGATTTTTAATTATCACCCACTGTCTTAATTATTCCTAGTTTACTAGTAATGGAAATTATCATAACATTTTAAATACTTTCAATTATATTAAGGTATTTTCATTAATTTTTCTCCTGTTACTGAAACAGATTCCGCAGCAAGCATATTTTAGAGCCCAAACTGAGATTATCTTCAAATCTCAGCATTTATTTACAGTGAGATGTTGGAACAATTACTGAAACTTCTTGAGCTTTGATTATAAATTAGGAAATTAGGTTCTTCAAGGATCAAGCTAGACAATATTTTTATGGCATTTAATGAGGTTTCTATAAATTCCAGTTGCCTTAGTTAGTTCAGGCTGCTGTAACAAATATACCCATAGACTGGGTGGTAATATAAGCAAAAGTTTATTTCTCAGTTTTGGAGGCTGGAAATCCAAGATCAAGGATCAGGTAAGGGGCCTTGTCGTGGTTCATAGATGTTTGTTTTCTCTCTGTGTCTGCACATGGCAGATGGAGCTAAGGAGCTCTCTGGATTTTTGTTGTTGTTGTTGCTGTTGTTGTTGTTGTTGTTGTTTTTGGTAAAGTCACTAAGCCCAGTCATAACCTTCCAACCCCCCCCCCCACCTCCTAATTGTCACATTGGGGATTAGGTTTCAACATATGAATATTGGAGGGACATAAACATTCAGCCTATAGTACCTTCCGTTTTCTAGTCTTATTTCATCAATATGTCTCTAAATATATGGAAGATTATGGGGCACCTGGGTGACTCGGTTAAGCATCTGACTTCGGCTCAGGTCATGATCTCACGGTCCGTGAGTTCAAGCCCACGTCAGGCTCTGTGCTGACAGCTGGGAGCCTGGAGCCTGCTTCGGATTCTGTGTCTCCCTCTGTCTCTGACCTTTCCCCATTCATGCTCTGTCTCTCTCTGTCTCAAAACTAAATAAACGTTAAAAACAAATTAAACTTGTGGAAGATTATATAATTTGCTATTTCGAGAGGACTCAGGTTATCAGCATCTTGATTTAAACTTTTTTTCATTTATATATAAACCAAAGTAAGAATTTAAAAATAATATTTGATTACTAATTTAAGTATAATTTTTGACATAAAATAAAAGAAAATAATAAAAATTAAGTCATAAAAATATGAAAGTTCATCAGTCCAAGATTAATCACTGAAACCCACCAATAGTGAAGCAAGATCAGATACACTTAGTTTGCTATGGCGAAGAAGGTCATACCAAACGAATCTCTGGGTGCTGGTAAAAAACAGTATGAATAGACTTGTTAGAGGATTTGGGTTTGTCCTGAATATTCTGAAGAGGGCTCTGGATTGAATGCTGTCAAGATTGGGGACAAATTGTGGATGTATATGTTGATACCTTTTACCTGGAAAGCAGACATTAAAGCAGAACTAGATTTGCTGTTATAAAGATGCAGCAGTTAATTTTTTTGTGGTTGCTGAGTGTCCTGGTCTCTGTCTTATTTCAGACTTGAAATGGAATAGACTTGCCTTTGTCTTCTTATACCCCATAGTCACAGAGCAGCTCTAGCTGATTATTGTTTAGATTCTAGAAAATTGTTTATGTTTGTTGAGAATATTTCAGGCTAGCTGTCAGATGCCAGTTGTTAGCTGCCAAAGTCATTTTCACTTTTTTGGGAGTCTAAAATGGAGCTATTATATATATACTTCCCGGGCATTTTTTGCTGTTCACTGTATTTCAATGTGCATTATTAAGCGAACTTCATGGAGGAAGGCAATTGAATTCCCTCATTTTTTAGAACATTTTACATGAAAAATGTTACACTTGCTGTCCAATTAAAAATAGCAACTCATTTTATCATGGTTTAATATGTAAGTGGCTGAAGGCAGAGACCGTATCTATTTAAATTATATATTTTAGCATCTAGCACACCACCATTCAAGTATGTGAAGGTAATTAAAACTAACTGATGATAATGCTGAATGTTCCTTAGGGATGCAGAACATTCCCCAGAGATGAAACAAGGAGTGGAGAGCAGACAGGGGGCATTTAGCAATAGTTTGCATTTAAATTAGAGTACATTGAGCTAATTGGGTGTGGTCTTCATGGCTCTGCATAGGTACACATGTGCGATATGTGATGTAAGCAGGGGAAAATAGAAAGAATTGGAAAAGGAAGAAGGTGGTTAGCCTAGAATTTGTGGAACATAAATTTAGAATTTCCACATTGTTATACAATGGTCCTATCATGAATAACCACAAAGATTGGCTCAAATGGAGTCCCAGAGTAAAAGAGCTGCCACTGTTTCTGGGGTGAGTGACCAGAGTAAATGTATATCCTACAATAATGGAAAGCTGAGACTATGCATGAAATTAAAATCCTGTGAAAAGGCAGGTTTGATAAGAAATTAGAAAGGAGAGGAGAGCCTGGGTGGCTCCAGCTTCAGCTCTGGTCATGATCACATGGTTCACCAGTTTGAGTCCTACATCTGGCTCTGTGCTGACAGCTGAGCCTGGAGCCTGCTTCAGATTCTGTCTCCCTCTCTCTGCCCCTCCCCTGCTCATGCACTGTTTCTGTCTCTCTCTCAAAAAAAAATAAACATTAAAAAATAATTTTAAAAGTCGGGAGAGTTAAACACATAGTTGCAAGAGCAAAAAATAGATAATAGGAGGAATTGTATTCCTAGGGCTATGTTTTAATTCCATAACCCAGTGATTCGCAAGTTAGAAGGACTCGGCCTATAAAGTATGTCACAGCAACATTCATTTCTTTATAAAATATTAATCCTAAATTTTAATGCCACTATGAAGGAAGATAGTTTCTTTAAACATAAAATTTAAGAAACTGTAGACTTTCACTGTGAACCACAAACGCCTGCAAATTTCACACAACAGATAACAGCGTACTTTGTACCTGAGCTGTGGAAAAGCGACTCTCTTTTTTTACAGATGGAAATTCTAATTCATATTTCTATTTTTATGCAGATCTTGGAAAACAATAACTTTTTATTTGTCTGATTTAATTTTTAGAAGAGCAGATTGTATAAGTCAGATTTTATTTAATTCTCAATAAGAATAATGTATCTTCACGAACAGAAAGAAATATGCACAAAACACAGAAAAGAAGAAAATAACTGAACATTCATTTTCTATACGTGACACTGACAAAATTTCATAAAAAGGCAGCTGTTATTGAAAAGGAGAAAAATAACAGACAGATTAGTAAAGTATTTCAGAATAGTGAATGCTCTGAGAAAGCATTTTAGTACTGTGGCATTGAACTGCCCATATGGATAAATAAGAACCCAAATTTTAAGTCTCTTGTGTGTATGTATATGCGTTAAGTGAAATATATATATATATATAGGTGTGTATATATATATATATGTATATATACATATATATACATATATATATATACATATGCACACACAACGTATTATAAATAATTCATCAAATTATGAAACATTATGCTATCATTAATATTTGTTTACTGGTTCCCATTTGGTAACAGTGCCATTCTTTACCTATAAGTAACTGTTTACACATGCACATTATAAACAAGTTTTAAAACAGTACATAGTTAAAATAGTTCACAGAAGAAAATCTATTGTGAGCCTAAACAAAATCAGTGTAAGCAACCATATAAAAACCCATATATGCTTAGTGTAAGCAACCAAAAAAAAAAAAAAAAAGAAAAAGAACAGAAGGAAGGAAGGAGGAAAGGGAGGAAGAAAAGTAGGAGGGAAGGAGAGAGGAATGGAGGGAGTGAGAGAAGGAGGAAGGAGGAAGGAAGGCAGGAAGGAAGGAAGGAAGGAAGAAGGAAGGAAAGAAGGAAGGAGGGAAGGAAGGATAGATGGAGGCTGCAGTTTTAAAATTGTGTATTTAAGTGAGATCAGTTAGGGAGCACCTGGCTGACTCAGTTGGTAGAGCATGTGACTCTCAATCTTAGGGTCATGAGTTCAAGCCCCATATTGGGCATAGAATATACTTAAAATAATTTTTTTAAAAGAAATATATATATACATATATATATTCTAATGAGATGAGTTAGGTTAATGACTGAAAATAAATGCATTATATATCTTTAAATAACAGAAAAAGATCTGGATTTATTTGTTGCTATAATAGTATTTTTATAGGAACTAAATGGTCAATTTATAGGCCTGACCTTTAACTTCTTGAAGCTTTTAATTTCCATTCTAGTTAACATGCAAGTGAACTATTAATCAATTTTTCCCTTAAAATCTTGTTAAAAAACGTATTGCTTAAGAAATTCCTTTTTTTTTTTCTCTTTTAAACAGAATTACTTTACCCCTAGATGAACTAAATTCTTGACTGTACATTATTTGCTACTTTTCTGAACTGTCTAATGTACATGATCAGATCTCTCTTTAGCTCTACTTATTCTAATTTAAAAAATTAAGATTTGGGGGCACCTGGATGGCTCAGGCAATTAAGATTCCTAAGCTTCTGACTGCAACTCAGGTCATGATGTCACGGTTTGTGGGTTTGAGCCCCACATCAGGCTCTCTTGCTGTCAGCACAGAGCCCACTTCTGATCCTCTGTCTCCCTCTCTCTCTTTGCCCCTTACACACTCGAGCTCTCTCTTTCAATCTCTCAAAAATAAATAAATAAACAAACAAACAAACAAACAAACATTTAAAAAATTAAGATTCTGATTATAGAAGAAATTCAGTACATATGGGTTTGGGAAGTTTTAACTATTTTGTTTATATCTCCACTGTAGATATACATGATATTGAAGAGACATATTTTCGGATGCATGCAGAGATTCTTCATTAAATGTAGTTTTTTTTTCATGTTTACTTATTTTTGTGAGAGAGAGAGAGAGAGAGAGAGAGCAAGCATAAGCAGGGAGGGCCAGAGAGAGAGAGGGAGACACAGAATCTGAAGCAGGCTCCAGGCTCCGAGCTGTCAGCACAGAGCCCAATGCAGGGCTGGAACCCACAAACTGCAAGATCATGACCTGACCCGAAGTCAGCCGCTTAACCAACTGAGCCACTCAGGCACCCCATTAAATGTAGTTTTTGATTGTCCTTTTTCACTTATAAAAAAATTAAGTTCTCACCTACTCAATCCTCTCTCACCTCTCTAGCCCACGTCAATGTCTTGTTAATTGTCCTGTGTTAGTTCTATCAACTATCCTTCCACCACCTGCCTGTTTATTTCAGAAAGCACTGAATTAAATGTTTCAGGCTATCTAGGTTTATTAGACAGAAAGGTGAGTGCTACAAGAAGAATTTCAAAATAAAATTTCTCACTCAGTTGGTGTCTCATTTGTGAAATGCTGATTATTTAATTACCTTGTCTATCACAAATTATCTGTCCAGAGATACAGAATGTAAACAGAGTCAGTAAAGGTGAAATGAGAAGTTTCTGGAGGTTAAATTTTCAAAAATTAAAATAAATTGTTACTTGGATTAACAAAACACCACTTTTATGCCTGAGGATACTTTGGAAGGATTTTTAAGTTTCAAAATATTTCACAAAGTTCATGAAATGAATATATTTTAGAATCACAAAGTAATCTATCATGCTTAGCAAAAAGATACATTTTTCTGCATTAATAAAGAAAGGTAGCCTAATCTTCAACCTCTATTTGAGATCCCAATAGTTTTTTTTTTAATTTAATTTAATTGAAGTATAATTGACATACAATAGTTGATTAGTTTCAGGTGTACATTAGACTGATTCGATATTTTTATGTATTACAAAATAATCACCAGAAGTTTAGATACCATCTATCACCATGCAAAGTCATTACAGTATTATTGACTATATT
The DNA here is from genome assembly GCF_023721935.1 of Panthera uncia. Classification (NCBI taxonomy): domain Eukaryota; kingdom Metazoa; phylum Chordata; class Mammalia; order Carnivora; family Felidae; genus Panthera; species Panthera uncia. The sequence goes on from NC_064810.1 coordinate 37,778,825, forward strand.
CCCATATTATATCCCTGGGACATTTTTATTTTATAACTGGGAGTTTGTATCTCTAAACCCCTTTTACCTATTTCACCCACCTCTCAGTTCCCCCCCCCCCCCCCCCCCCGTTGGTAACCTACAGTTTTGGGTTTTTTTTCCCCCTCTCTCTATGGATCTGTTTCTGTTTTGTTAATTTGCTTGTTTTGTTTTTTAGATTCCACGTAAACTGAATGCGTGTGGTATTTGTCTTTCTCTGTCTGACTTATTTTACTTAGCATAATACCTTGTAGGAGCATCCATGTTGTTGCAAATGGCGAGTTTTCATTCTGTTTATGTCTGAGTAATCTCTCTCTCTCTCACCATCTTTTTTCTCCATTCATCTATTAATACACACTTAAGCTGCTTCCATATCTTAACTATTTCAAATAATGCTGCAATGCACTTAAGGGTGTGCATCTCTCTCCAGATTGGTGTTTGTGTTTTCTTTAGATGGAATTGTTGGATCCTAGAGTTGTTCTTATTTTAATTTTTTTGAGGAAACTCCATTATATTTTCCATAGTGGCTGCTCCAATTTACTTTCCCACAACAGTGCATGAGGTTTCACTTTTCTCCACACTTGTTCTTTTGTGTCTTTTTGCTAATAGCCATTCTGAAAGACATGAGGTGATTTGATTTGTATTCCCCTGATGATGAATGATGTCAAGCATCTTTTCATGTACTCCTTGGACATCTATATATCTTCTTTGGAAAAATATATTAAAGCCCTCTGCTCATTCTTTAATGGGGTTATTTTATTTTCTTGATATTAAATTGTGTAAGTTCTTTACATATTTTTATAGTGATCCTTTATCAGATGTATGATTTGCAAATATCTTCTTCCATTCAGTAGCTTGCCTTTTCATTTTGTTGATGGTTTCCTTCAGTGTGAAAAGCTTTTCAGTTTGATGGAATCCCTTTTTTTCTTTATTTTAGCTTTTGTTGCCTTTGCCTGGGAAGAGTCATTCAAAAAAACACTGTAAAGACTAATATCAAAGAGTTTACTGACCATGCTTTCTTTTAGGAGTTTTACAGTTTAAGTCTTAAAATTGAAGTCTTTAAACCATCTTAAATTCATTTTCATATATGGTTGTCCAATAGATTTTTAACCTTTTTCAGGGAGGATGCATTCATATATTTTCCATAATGATACATTATTGACATGCATCATGAAATAATTATTTATTCTTTAATTGTAAAAGAATATTTTATTTAGTCCATGCATTATTGAATTATTATTTAATCAGCAAATATTTTAAGTGATCTGAGTGCATGGATTCAATATGTTACTATAAAGTTTCTGTTATTAATAGAAGAAAATATTTTTGTGTTATTAAATCTAAGCCAAGAGAAGTGTATATGTTTGTGAGCACAGATTCCAAATTTTAACAAATATTAATTTCATATATTAAACTAATCCAATGTATTCTCAACTGGCCTTTCTTAATCAAGCTTATTATAATGTGTACATTTACAAATTTTTTAGAAGTTTTAACATTATTTTAAGCACACATTATTTTTTAGAAGTTTTAATTTTTTTAGAAGTTTTAAAATTATGTTAAGCTATTCAAAAATAGTTCCCAAATGATGGAATGTATAAATGGTACAGATGACAATGTATCTTTTGCAGTTAATTTTAAGTCAATTTAATTGAGAATAAAAACTGGATAAGAAAGTGAGACAGAAAAGATTTTGATAAGTAAAACCTAATACGGAGAAAACAAGCACAAGTTATTAATATCCAATTTTTTTAACTTCTTTTCTTAAATTTTTTTAAATGTTTATTTATTTTTGAGAGAGGGGGAGACAAAGTGTGAGCAGGGGAGGAGCAGAGAGAGGGAGACACAGAATGTGAAGCAGGCTCTGTGTGCCAGCACAGAGCCTGACATGGGGCTTGAACTCACACACAATGAGATCATGACCTAAACCAAAGTGAGATGCTTAACCAACTGAGCCACCCAGGCACCCCTCAATTTTTTTAACTTCTGATTTAGTAGCATTATGTTTTAGAAGTATATTATTAAAATATAGTTTAAGGCTGATTTTTCCAAAGTGACTACATATTTTCAATTAGTGTCCTATATTTTATTAGTGTCCTAATATTTTCAAATTGTTCTAGTTCTGTTTTCTGATTGAACTGTAATACATATACACATATATACACACATATATTTCTATGAGAAAAATATATGGTTAGAAAACTATAATCAATTGATTGATGTATTGAATTTTATTGGATTAGCCTTGAATATACTTAATATCATTACTATTTACCATCTGGGTCCAAAAGACTTTTTTTTAAGTAATAGGCTTTGTTTTTAGGAGCAGCTTTCGGTTTATAAAAAATTTGAACAAGAAGTACAAAGTTCCCATATATACCCTTATCCTACCCTCCCCCCTCAATTTTTCCCCTATTATTAACATGATACAGTATTGTGGTACATATATTAACAATTAATGAACAAATATTGATAGATTATTCTTTGAAAAAGTCCATAATTTACATAAACATTCACAATTTAAGTTGTAAGATTCTATAAGGTTTTGACCAGTGTATAATGTCCTACAACCATGGTCACAATATCATACAAAATACATTCATTGCCCTAAAAGCCCCTGTGCTTCACCACTTGATTGCCCCTTCCCTTTCCTCAACCCCCTGCCAACCGTGTGATCTATTAGCTAGCTGTATAGGTTTGCCTTTTCTAGGATATCATATAGTTAGAGGTATATAGCATACAGTCTTCTCAGACTGTTTTATTTCATTCGGAAACATACATATAAGGTTGCGGCGTGTCTTTTTTGTGGCTTGAGAGCACATTTATTTTAATTGCCAAATAATATTTTATTGTCTGCATATACCAGGATTTGTTTATCCATTCACCTATTGAAAACAAATCTTAGTTACTTCCAAATTCTGGCAGTTATGGATAATGCTACTATAAATATCTGTGCACAGCTTTTTGTTTGAGCAGAAGTTTTCAACTTCCTTGAGTAAATGGCATTCAAATTTTAATTAGAACAAATTTTGGCAAAAGCAAATGAATTGATTACGAAAAGAAGAGGCAACGTATCTTAATGCTACTAAGACTAAAACATGAAATTTTAGAAAAATCTAAACATGTTTATCTTGTACTATAAATCGTATTGTTGGATTGTGTGGCAAGACCATATTTAGCTTTGTAATAAACTGCAAACTATCTTGCAAAATGGCTGCCTAATTTACATTCCCACCACCAATGAATGAATGTCCCTGTTCCTCCATGTCCTCACTAGCATTTGGAATTGTCAGTGTTTTGGATTTAGGCCATTGTAAACAGTGGTGGTGTATCATTTGAATTTGCGATTCCATAATGTCTTATGACGCTGAGCATCTTTTCATATGCTATTTTCCATTTTCATATCTTCTTGGGTGAGGTGTCTATCTAGATTTTTGCCAGGTTTTTAATTGTGTTGTTTTTCTCATTTGAGCTTTAAGTGTTAGTTCTTTGCATATTTTGGATACCAGTCACTTATCACACATATCCTTTGCAAATAGTTTCCCCCATTGTCTTTTCATTTTTTTAAAATGTCTTTCTCCAGAGCAAACATATTTAATTTAAATGAAGTTCAGCTTATCATTTTTTTTCTGTCTCATGGATTATGCTCCCTGTGTTGTATCTAAAAAGTTGTCATTAAGCCTGAGGTCATCTAGATGTCTCCTATCTTATCTTTTAGAAGTTTTATAGTTTTGCACATTACCTGTAGGTCTATGACCCATTTTGAGTTAATTTTTGTGAAAGATGTAAGGTCTGTATTTGAATTCATGTTTTTGCTTGTGAATGTCAGTTGTTCTGTAATTTGTTAAAAAGACTATCATTTCTTCATTGAATTGCCTTTGTTCCTTTGTTAAAGATCCGTTGACTATACATATGTGGGGTTCTCTCTGAGCTCTCTATTCTGTTCCTTGATCTATTTATTTTGCATTAATACCATACTGACTAGGTTACTGTCTTGAAGTAAGTAGTGTCAGTCCTCAGACTTCTTTGATATCGTAATTTTGTCAATATTTATAAATTTATAATTAAGAAGTATTATAAATTTGATTATATTATAATTACCACAAATATAATCACCAATATATTAAACTTTATTATGCTAATCCTTGATATGTCAGGAAAGAATGTAATTACCATTTACCCTCTGGGCCTAAGAGCCGTATTGTTTTTAGATTTTTAGGCTGTAAGTTATTTTTTAACAATGTGAAAATGTAATAATAAAGGGATAATGAAAAACAACTTTGTTAGACTCTTTAATAATAATTTAAATATAGCAAACTTGAATTTCTTTTCCATATTTCCCTGGATTTGATGATATATATGCCCCAAATGGGCAACAACTGTCATGTATGGTCCTGGAACACATCATATTGTAAATACCGAGTCCAGATTTAAAATGTATGTCTACCTTGTCCTATTTAATCATTGTTTCTGGTTCTTTTTTTCCCTTGAGTTGTCAGAATGAAACACTTTTAAAAACTTTGGTGGTTCCTAATTTTGTCAAAGAGAGGAAAAATATCTTTGTTCTATAATTGCAAGCATTTTTATTTTTCAATTTATAAGCACCAGCTAAATTAAAAAGTAAAATGAATTTAAATTTTATTATTACCAAATGACTTCAGCATTTATCCGTTTATGAACTATATAAGTTCTAATGCACAGAAAGCATAAAAATGAAAAAACATTGTCATATTTTCTTTTTAGCAAAATCTAGTTGCAAAATATTGTGTGATAAAGACCTTCCCTTTGTTTCCTTAGAAACAAATTGTTTACTTATTGATTTTTGAGTTTAATAAAATTCTTCTAGTATTTCATAAGTGAAGACTTCTGTTTCACCATCATTATATTCTTGAGTCCTACTGTTTTCTCTCTGCATTTATCATCTGATCTATCTAATAATTTTGAGATCTCTTTCTCTGTCAACTTTCTTCTCTTGCTATTCTGAGCAGGAAATGAAAGATTCAGAATTCTCAAATGATCATGAAAGCTAACAAAACAACCAACAAACAAGCAAACAAAACTAGAATGATGTTTTTTATTTCCAGACTTCTTTTCTGCTACCACGAAAAAAATACAAAATCTGACCAACCCTATACATGAATGGGGATCAGGCAACAGTGATGATTTACATCACTCTCGCATAATCCTTCCACACCAGCACTGTTTAATATAGTTTCATGTCATGATGGAAATGTTCTTATTGTCCCAAAATAGTAAGTAGTCAATAACTAGCTACATGTGGCTACTAAGCACTTGAAATGTAGATCTTGTGACTAATGAAATGTGGCTTAAATTTTATTTAATTTTAATTAATTTACATTGAAATTTACATAGTCATATGCCACTAGTTGTTACTATATTGGACACCATCACTCTAGATGATTTCATCATACTTCCATTTTCGTATTATGTCATTCCATTTAGTATACTTGGGGATAATTGATGAGTTATGGTCAAGTTAATGGTGAAGTAATTCATAAAATGCTAAAGTAGCAAGATTTTTCATACTATAGAAAATATAACACCCATATAATTTCATAATGTTATCTTAGATTTACAAAAGAGTCCAGTGTTTTCATATCATAATTGAAAAGTAAATTTTGAAAAGTAGATTTTCTCTTTGTTTTTAGGAGGACCTCTATAAAAGGGTACAAATCATGAAATGCAGTCTCTAAAAATAGAACTGTTTCATATAGAAGCTCGACAACTAAACTTGGGGCCATTGAACTCTAATAATATGCTAAGGGTTAACCTTCCCTATCTTTTTAGGAGGAAAATTTTTATTTATATTATTAAGAACAAGGCTAGTGATTTTAGTAATTATTAGAGAGTTGCAGGAAGTTTTATTGTGCCCTCAAAATGCCTTTCGGTTTTCTTTGTGATGACTATGATTTTAGAATTTGCTATTTAATTTTTGGTTGAAGTGTAGAATGATCACATTGGAGCTCGTTAGTGAGTAGTGATCACAGTCCATCTGTTCTTTGAGGTGGTAGGTAAGATGTGCCATATAGGGATAGGCCATGCTTTTACAAAACTACAATGTTTGGTGTCCAAATACAGGTTAACAACCACGGCAGTGATATAGAAGCTTTTAAAGAAAATATATTTGGAAAACAGTGCGACCTTGAAAATCAATACTGCATTTTTAAAGGTTCTAGTTCTGAAGTCAGATAAGGCTAGTTTGGAATTCAAGTTTCCCTAAGTGACTTTATGCTAAACCTAATTTCCTCATTTGGAAAATGTACCTACTTCATATTTTTTGCAAGGATTAAATCAAGTAATGTTTTATAAGTGCTGGGTTTTTCATTATTAGTATTAGTATTAGGAAAGTAACATACCTTATGTATGCAAACAATTTTAGGAAAACTTTCTATGAGGTCTATACATTGTGAAAGGAAATGCAAAAGCTTGAGAATACAAACAGAAAACCTATGAAATAAGTAATATATATATATATATATATAGATATATATATATCTATATATATAATAATAAGTAATATAATATATATATATATATATATAGAGAGAGAGAGAGAGAGAGAGAGAGAGAATTTGCTTTGTAATTTTGCCCAGACATACACTATTTACCAAAATTGAAAAAAAAATCAATCTTAAATTTGGTGATTATGGGAAGTGAAATAAGTCAGACTGAAAAAGATAAATGCCATATGATTTCATTCGTATGTAATATCTGAAAAACAAAGCAAATGAATAAACAAACAAAAAGTAGAATCAGACCTTTAAATACAAAGAATGAATCGATGGCTGCCAGAGGGAAAGGATGGAGGGGTGGGCAAAATGGGTGAAGGGGAGTGGGGGACACAGGCTTCCGGTTATGGAGTGAATAAGTCCTGAGAATAAAAGGCACAACACTGGGAATCTAGTAAATGATACTATATTAGCATTGTATGGTGACAGATGGTAGCTACACTTACAACATAGAGATGTTGAATCACTATGTTGTACACCTGAAACAAATAGAATACTTATACTCAATTAAAAAAAGATTAAAAATTTGATGATATTAGGGAAAAAAACCCTACAATGCTGCTGTCAGCACCCTTTAGAGATAACGTATCCTACACTTTATATTATTTCTGGATGGCTCACATACAACGTCATACACAGCCCACATCTTCTCTACAACAACCCTTTGTTCAACTGTTTTGAATTTCCTTCTATTCTTTACCTCTAGAAAAATGCCAGTTCAAATACTATGTAATCTTTGAACTATTTTAAGTGCCACTTCTCTGGGTAACTTTCTTTGTTTCTGATAAATACGTATAAGCCCTTCCTTCCTAACACCTATAATTCTTCATCAAATGCTGTGTTGCTTTCAATTTTAAATTTTGCATGATTTGGAACTGTACATGATATCTTATTTGAATAAATTACTATGGGTTACTATATTTGTGGGTCTATAGTGCTTGAAAAGTGGTAGCAGTGGGTCTTCTACACACACTCATTTGTATACATTTGTTGAATACATTAAATATTGTCACAAAAATAATTTTTCACTAGAATTAAAAGGAATTTCATAGACTGTTGAAGGAAAAAGTACCTAATAGTTTTGAGCATTCTTTTCATAATGTTGTGAGTTAAAAGGAAAGTGAGGGTCTGAGTTTTACTGTAAAATTACAAACAGGAAAAATAAATTGGACGTCTGAGAAAAAGTCAGTCTTACACAGAAGAAATAGATAGCAGATAATGCTGCAGCTGAAATGGTTGGTGTATCCACACAAAAAGTGGTGGACCTTGAGGTGTAGCTTGAGTTTGATTTTCAGCTTTTCATTTCAGGAGAGTATTTTAACAGCCTTCCTCAGAGTATTCAGCACTTCTCTCATTTCAGAAGTAGAGATTTGAGAAAAGACCACACATCCCATAGAAATGTATGTGGTTTCACAGTTCTCTGGTTGTTCCTAATCCGTTGTAACAAGGAAGAGCTATATAGGTAATGAATAGAATGAATGTAAATGTCTTACAGAAGGGCACTACTATGCACTATCTTGGGCCAGGCAAACCTTTCTGGTGGAGGGGCTGTCTTGTGCATTGAAGGATATTTAGCAACCTTCCTGGGCTCTGTCTATGCAATGTTACTAGGATCCCTTCTACATCTCACCAACACTGTAAAGAGCAAAAATGTCTCTAGATGGTGCCAAATGTCCTGGGGAGGGGAGGGCAAAATTGCCTCTAACTGAGAACCACTATTTTAGAGAAAACTCCAAAGCGGCTTCACAAAGGTGAATCGGTGCCTAATTTTCTTTAGTATTTATGTAATTACTGAGAGATACGTATAAGGTTGCTAATTAGTATAAAGTTGCTAATTAAATTATTTTGTTCAGAAATCTTTATATAATAACATTGCTATAAGGCAAAGAATCACAACTCTTTCATCTACAAAATACTTCAAAATTTCTCAATTGTCCTTGACAGAAATTTGCTGTAGGAATTATTCTGTATTATTTACAGAGAAGAGAAACACCTTATTGAGAAGGGTATGTCAACTATATGGTCACCTAATCTTTGTGAAGGATATATCATAATAATTAATAAGGAAATGTATATATTTGTTTTTTAAACATTTTCCCAGTTTTATTAATATATAATTTTTATATATAGTTGATATCTAATACTATAACACTGTATTAGTTTAAGGTATACAACATAATTATTCAGGATATATATATATATATATATATATATATATATAGTTAACATCTGTCACTGCACATAGTTACAATTATTTTTCTTGTGATGAGAACTTTTAAGGTCTATTTTCTTAGCAATTTTCAAATATGCATACGGTATGTTAACTATAGGCATCATGCTATACATTACATCCTCAGAATTATATATCTTATAACTGGAAATTTGTACCTTTTAACCACCTCACTCAAAAGAATATTTTCATCTGTCAAAGAGGAAAATGATGTGAAAGGGAGATTTAAGAGGGTTATAAAAGAAGAGACAGAGAGAAAGAGAGAGAGAGAGAGAGGAGAGACAAATAGACAGACTGATAGTCTATGTGGTTTATACATAGAATTTAGTAACAGTGCCAGATAGGTTTTATAATTTGAAGATCATACAGAGTCAAAGCAAATGTTTTGCCAGTTTCCAATTCAGCCAGATGAAAAAAAAGGTGATTTTGGAGAACAATAGAAGACAAAAAAGTTACTACAAAAAGCACCAATTCCCATTCTAAGAGGGAACAGGAAACACAAATTTATTGAGGTGTGGTTAAGATCAGGGGAACAAGATTCAAACTGTCTAAGTGATTTGTGATCGTGTAACTGGGGTGAGTGACTCCTCTGAGCCTTAGTTTTATGTTCTGTACAGTAAGTCAACCAAGGTCTACCTTGCATGCTGTATGAAAGAGTTCAATGAGACAACACATATAGAACATTTACAATGATAACTTTTACCAAGTATTTGATCAATGTTCATTTTATTAGAAGATTGCTGTGACACATAAATTTGATTTTATAACACACTAGTGGTCCTAACCAGTAGTTGGAAAATATAAAAATCTGCTTTTCGTTTATTCAATAAATATTTAATTAAGGGCCAGGAGTTATTTTATGGCCAAGGATAAACCAGTGAACAAGACAGACATAATCTCTGCTCTGAAGAACTTGCTTTTCTAAGAATGTAATAAGCACTCAGCAGCACTACTTATGAAAACTAACACTAGGGCTTTGCATGTTACAGTGTGAATGTTATAATGTATAATGTTATAATGTTACAATTGTGGTAAACAATGGATATGAATGGTAATAGTACAAGTCCTTATATGTTTTAGGAACTATATAAATGTTTATTACGGACTACTCATAGGAAATAACTTTTGTGAACACATAAAATGATCAAGATGATATTTTGCTTTTAACCAAGGATCCACATAATGCCATGGGCAATGCAAATGACTGTTGCTTAAGTTATAAACCATCTTTGTTCACTCAATATATTATACTGTATGGAATGATACACTATATAGCTAATGATATATTAGTAAGCTAATGTTAGATGTTCCCTTATGATTGATTGTTTCCCTTATTCAGTAATTTTTCATTATGCAGAACAGGCTGATGTTATTTTATATAACCTTAAATTTCTGTTGTATTTCTTTGATTAAAGAAGAGGTAAGGTGTTTCTTTCCTTTCTTTTTTTTATTGGTAAAACATTTGATTTAAAACTTTTTATTCACCTACAAAACCCTTAGTGATGGATAGATGTTGAACGACTGACACTAAATACTTTAAGAGCTTGTGCTTTCAAGAGTGTCCATTAGGTGGTTTAATGATAGCTTCATCACAGATCTTTTCTCTTTTCTAAAATCTTTGTTAAGGGTATAGAAAATCCATTTCACTGGATCAATATCTTTACTTTGATTCAAATCCTGAGTTGTTCAAGGAAAACAGGAGGTGTCCTTCCTTCCCAAGTTCATAAAGCTTTTAAAATTTTTAATAAAAATGATAATTGTGCATTAATCTATCTCTTGATAGTAATTGTGCTTGTTTCTAAATGAAACCTAGAATTTTTCAGATAAGTACAAGAAATAATGCTTCAGAATAAAGTGTGTTTTCTTTCCACATTTTAGTAATTTTAAAAATAGATTTTAAAGAGTGATATTGTTCCTACAAAAGCCTTGGAAAGGAAACATTGGGCTTTTTAAATATCTGCATATTTTGCTTGTTTGCTAGTACTGAAAATTATTTTTGGATGAATGAATATATCCCTGTTTTCTCTATTCTTCTGCAAAACTTTCTCATTTGCTTGCATTTTGAGAGAAATGAGAAGCAACTCATTCACTTATTCACTCAACACTTAAAGAACCCTTACAACATTTCAGGCATTTTGTTAGGATCTGAGACCATACAATTAAATAGGTTAAGACCTTGGATCTTGAAGGCTAAAAATGTGTTGAATGAAGCAGCCATGTAAAAAAAAATGTGTATTTTACTATGTGCAGTGTTTTATATTAACAGTATACATTCTGTATTATGAAATAATTTAAACCAAATTATTTGCTGTTCTTTGCCATTTGTATGTGCTTATTATATATTATATATGTGTATTATCTATTATATATATGTTTATATGCTATAAGCATTATATATTAATCATAAACATTATATATTAATCATAAACACTTTATATTAATATCATAAACATTATATATCATTCTATAAGTACATTTATGTTCAATGAGTGTGGTGTTGTTAGAGTTGACTTACTTGAAGACATTTTAAAACAGACATAGAAATCGTTATTTTCAAAACAAAGAAGTGTCACGTATAAGACAAAGCTAAGATAAATTCAGAGCAGTAATAATGCATTTTACTGACCTCCTTATTTACTATCATTAATTGGTACAATACAATGTATTATGTTAGTAATGTAAAAACAATACAGTAGATATTCCCAAACAACTAAAGAAAAATGCCATTCTGTTTTGTGAAGATGTGAAACAGGATGAAATGAATTCATATTCCATGTAGGAATAGATTATTTCTGAAGCAAGCCTGGAATTACTATTTAAGTAAACTTCAGTTAAAAAAAAATACTGTCAATCCTGAGGTGCCTGGGTGGCACAGTCAGTTAAACGTTGGACTCTTGATTTCAGCTCTGATCACAATCTCATGGTTTGTGAGTTCAAACCCAGTGTCCGGCTTGGGATTCCCTCTCTCCTTCTCTCTCTCTCAAAATTAAATAAATAAATAAACTTTTAAAAAATATTCCCAATTTTTTGAAAGCAGAAAATCTACAAATAACTTAAGAAATATGAACAGAAAAAGAAAGTTTAAAATTATTAACAGATAACTTGGCAAAGGCATGCAATAAAAGGTTTGGATTGTACGGTATTCACTTTCTCATTCCTATTTATACCTTGGTTGGTAAAAAGATTAATGGGCTAATACATGCATAAATTTAAGATTATTTTTAAAATCATTATTTATTATCTGTTGTGCATTGTGACACTTTTTAGAAGTGACACTTTCTCCATTTGTTTTGATATATAACAAAATAAATAGTAGAGAAAAATATGTTTACCTGTTGTTTTCAATTATTAAAATATATATTTTGAAGAAATCCTGGAGACTGAAGATTCTTAAATTTAACTCACTTTTTTAAATGACTATAACTTTTGGTTTGTCTTTTTATTGGCTAAGATAACTGAATAAGTATCGGAGTTCTATACCAATTTAAAGACATTTGTATAGAATATTATTGATATTTCACTAAAATAATTTTAACCTAGCAGTGCTTGATCAACTCCCTTATGGATACAACAAAGTGATTGATGAAAATAAAATAGAAGTAGTAATGACGGATATCTTTATCATTAAGTAAAAACCTGTTAAAGCACAAATTACTTTTTGTTATTAAAAAAATTCTTTGGGGTACCTGGGTGGCTCAGTAGGTTAGGCATCCAATTTTGGCTCAGGTCATGATCTCACAGTTTGTGAATTAGAGCCCCGAATCTGTGCTAACAGCTAGGAGCCTGGAGCCTGCCTCAGATTCTGTGTCCCTCTTTCTGTGTCCCTCCCCCACTAAACTCTTTCTCCCTCTCTCTCAAAAATAAATATTGAAAAAATTTTAATAAAAAAATTCTTTGAGAAAGAGTCAAGTTTGGGGTAATAATCACATTACTGTTGTATTTGATGTGGTAAAAAATGTAATTTTGTGTATATTGTTAAAATGGACTATTTAAAGAGAAATGCTGACTTACGTGGAAACATAACTTAGAATTTTGACTGATTGAATAAATTTGTTCACAAATGAGTGATACCCCTGCCAAAATCATAGAGGAGAGAAACTAGTTTATTTATGAGATATTTGCATTAAAAAACAAATGGTCATTTTTATAATCATGAAAAGTTGTTATCTAATGTTATCTAACAGAAGATTTATACAAGGAAGAGAGTCAGCAACAGAAATTTAATTAAATTAAATATGAGCTAAGAGTATAAGTCTATCTAAGGCTTATAACATGAATATTTAAGATTAATTTGGGGCGCCTGGGTGGCTCAGTAGGTTAAGCGTCCGACTTCGGCTAGGTCATGATCTCGCGGTATGTGAGTTTGAGCCCCGCGTCAGGCTCTGTGCTGACAGCTCAGAGCCTGGAGCCTGTTTCAGATTCTGTGTCTCCCTCTCTCTCTGACCCTCCCCCGTTCATGGTCTGTCTCTCTCTGTCTCAAAAATAAATAAATGTTAAAAAAAAATTTAAATAAAAAAAATATTTAAGATTAATTTTACATACAACAGACCACAACAAAATTTGAATTAAGCACTTTTTAATATTTTAAAATTAATATACCAAACCAATAAGAAAGCATAACAAAATCTTTAGTGCATTCATTTAAGAATTTATTTATCAAGCACAGATTTTCAAGTATTGTGTGAGATACTGAGGAAATAGCAGTGGCTGTTTTAAAATCACATAAACGTGAAAAAGAGAACATGTAGAAGAGGTATCTTTTCTATCACACTTGAGGATAATGAATGAATGCCCTTAGCAAATGATATTTGAGTTGAGATTTAAAAGAGTTAAAGAAGCTCCCCCAGAATGGAGTATTCCAAACAATTTGTATAAAAGCAGGATGAAACACATTTATTAAAGGACCTGAAAGAAAGTGTAATTATCTGGAATTCAAAGAATGAAAAAGCGTGTTAGAAGGCAAGGGAGTCAAGAAGTGTACAGATCACATGAAACTGAAAGGCTATCTTAATAATTGTGCTTTTAATCTTAAGAGCAAAGATTAACCATGCAGAAAACTGATGGTATCAGATTTACGTTTTGAGAAGACAACTTTATTAAGTTCTAAGAGTTAGATTTAGGGGGACAACAATTAACACGAGAGAGACCATTCACTATTGTGGTAAACTAGATAAAAGTAGTAGTCGTGCAGCCATAAAAAAGAACTGAATCGATGTGAAAACTATTCAGGAGGTCAATCAACCAGACCTGATGAACTGATTGATGATAGAAATACAAGGTTACAGGAGGTGTCTGGTGTAAGTAGCTGGGTGGAGGCTGGTTGTATCTATAGGGCTAGAGGTTGCCGGATGAGGAACAGGGAGGTAGGGGTTGGAGACCTTGAGCTCATTTAGGACATAGTAAAGGCACCATGTCTTTTAGACATTCAAGTGGACATGTCCGATAGGTGCTGCATTACGTACGTGTGGTTTGTGCTAGAGAGCTGCTCTAGGATGTAAACCTGAGAATGATTGGTGAGTAGATAGAAACCGAAGTGATGGCTGTGGCTGAAAGGACCCAACCAGAATTACCAGAGAACAAATCATGATCTTGGTGATCTCAGTATTTAGAGGCTAAATTCCAAAAGACAACTCAACAGAATTTGAGGGGCAATAGCCAGAGATGTAAGAGTCGAATCAGAAACATGGAGTGATAGGCTATAGAGAGGGGGGTATTCTTAAACCTAGCAAAGATCATTCTTAGGCATAGAGACTAATCAACATTTTCAGTAAGGTAACTGAAGTAAAATAGAAGAGCATTGTGTTATATCCCTCGATTTTGGTTACTTCAGAGGTTATTTGGTGATCTTACCTTTTGAAAGTTCCACAGAAATGCATGCAAAACATATTATGTGCTTCAGCATTTTCTTATGCTTAAAATTCTGTATTTTGGATATGAAAGGAATCCTGAATCTTGCTTCAGGGAATAATTTGCTATACAAAGTCTCACCTCTAATAAACTACTTATACAAAACCGGCAGAGCTAACAGAAATCAGACCATATTCTGTTTTCCTCTAGTCTAACAGTTACCCACTGCTATGCATTTTACCTTGCTGACACAGATTGCCTGTGGCGACCTGCCCATATCCCTTTCGCATACACCATTTCTGGGCACTGAGCAGACCAGGAATGCCAGGGAAATGATAGTCTTCACTTCCTCCAGAGTAATCCTCAACCAAACACTAATGAAAATCGGTAAATATTCCCTAAATACTGCTCTCCCTTGCTCATTGAACACGGTAACTCTGAGGCATTCCCTACATTGTCCCTCAGAGATCCATAGCAGAATTAAATCCCAGTTGCCCACTGTGTAATCTGCTCAAGAGCACACTATTTACTTCCTTCTCTTCCTGTCTCACTTTCTTGTCCTTCCTAATACCACGTCCATAAAAGTCATGTCTCAGGGTCTGTTTGTTAGGTTTCAGTATTTGTCAGGGTTCTCCAGAGAAACAAAACTAATAAAATGTATACATAAAGAGATTTATTATAAGGGATTGGCTCACACAGCTAGGGAGGCTGCAAATCCCAACACCTGCAGGCTGAATTGCCAAGCTTGAGACCCAGAAGAGCTGATGATTTAGTTTGAGTCTGGGTCCAAAGTGCTGATAAATTAGGAGAGCTGGTGTTGTTGAGTCTGAAGACCAATTGGTTCAAGACCCAAGAAGAGCAAATGTTTCACTTTGAGTCCAAAACAGGAAAAAAGTCAATCTTCTAGTTTGAAGGCCCTCAGACAGAAAGAATTCTCTCTTATTTGGGGAGGATCATTTTTTTGTTTTATCCAGGCATTCAACTCATCTGACAAGGCCCACCCTCATTAGTGAGTGCAATCAGCTTTACTCAGTCTGCTTATTTAAATGTTGATCTCTTACCAAAGTACTCTCACTGAAATGCCCAGAATAATGTTTGGGCAAGTATCTGCATACCCCTTGGTGCAGGCAAGTTGACACATAAAATTAAGCATCACAGACACCCAAGTTAATGCGACTCTCTTTCCTAGAATCACATTTTTCTGAAATTTCTTCTCCTACTTCTTTCTCTGGAATGAAGCTTGTTTTTATTTGTCAAGATGAAATTACATTTTGCTTTTTATACATGTCAAATTTCAAAAGACAATAGACCTCATTTTCCAGAATCATTCTGGCTCACATTTGTTACCCTGTATAATTGTTAACATTTTGCCTTCCCTTTTTAAAATGTTCTGCTTTGAGGAAATATTACACAGTCATTATAGTCAATAACTGATTCCATAAATGTGATGGTGATAATCGAAAAATTACCACAGGTAATTTAATCCTTTATTAAATTTTTCTCCCCTACCGGCTAAAGGTATGATGAATATTTGTCATAGTTCTTCAAATTGTTTTTTTTTTTTCTGGATTATTTCACATTGAAATTATCTACCCTAATATATATGGAATGCTTATGTGCAACCAGGATATTATTGTTGATTATCATGAGTATATTATCTTGTTGAAAGGACTGAAAAAGAATGTATTTAAGACATATAAATAATTTATAAGTATGATATAAGGTCTTCCACAGGATCATAGTTTACCATTTGATATATGACAAGGCTGAGTAATATTTTCCTGAAGGAAGAGAACAAACCTAAAAATTACAGTTGATAGATACTTATCAGTTTCAAAGTCAGAGAGTGAATATAACCCCAGGATGGTTCAGTTCTTCCATCACAGGTAAGGGAAGGGAATATAATTGTGACTATCTGGAGCATTCAGAGCCTACTTTGTTTTTTGATGAGGATGCAGAGATAAGAGCAGGAGGCAATCCCACGTTGATTGGGATTCCATGTTGTGTTGGCCACACAGTGCTAGGACTAGCAATAAGCAAAACAGATGTAAGAATAAGCAGATGTAATAAGCAATGAGTATGTTTACATCATCTGCGATTTTAAGCTTATTTTCCAGTTCTGCTATGAAATATGTGTCTCTGTGTTGATGAAATAATATCACGTGGTGTGAAAATTATGTCTGAAAGTATTTTTGAATCTTCTTTCACCAAGGATGATTTTAAAATGGAAATAAAATATTTTATAATAATTATGCTGTAGCATATGTAACAAAATGTTAACTTCTAGTAATATTCAAAATAACGATTTTAAATTATTTGCCAACTGTACTTTAGAGCAAGCAACATGTGCCAAATGCTGCATTACTGTATTTCAAAGAGATTCTGCATAATGCTTATGAGACAGTATGCTTATGATCCTGAGTTCTTTGTGGGTTCTTTATTGTGATTCCTGGTATTCCTGCCACAGAAAAGTGCTGTTATTCAAATGTACATAAATGCATTCGGTCCATAATAATAGTATTCATAGCCATCTATAAATAGTCAAAGAAACAATTGTATGGAATGCTTGATATTCATCTGAACCACTTTTTGCAATTTCACTTTTATATTCAGATTTCAGAAATAACACAACAGTGGTGCTCATAAGATATTCAGATATTTTTGTTAGCTTTTCACAGACAGGGTGGTAGCTTCTTAAAATTGTATACTCTGTTTTGCTAACTCTGAGAAATTCCTTGTAAATATACACGATAGTAAGATAAAGCCTGAACCTACACCATAATGTGCAACTATTAAATGTATAGTTTTATGTGTATTTAGTGTCATTTCTTAATATTCCTTTTCATTTTTTTCTAGATACACCATCAGTTAAGATTATACCATCCACTCCTTTTCCACAAGAAGGACAGCCATTAATTTTGACTTGTGAATCCAAAGGAAAACCACTGTAAGTGATTTAATGAGCAATAAAGTTTTTCACTTTTTCTCCTATACTGCTTTGATTTCAGGCTTTAATGGCAGAAATCCACTGTTTTTGTCTTTTCTTGGTGGGCAAAGTCATCTCTAGAACAGAAATCCCCTGAACCATGTCTTCATTAAGTATCTGTGGAAGATTGGTCTTTTACTTTGTCATCTAGTGAAGTTTCTGGGAAGGTTTCCAGCTGTGATTTTTTTTCTTTTTATTTCTAGTAAGATATTTCAACCTGAAAGGAAAGTGGGCTTAATCAGTCACTGTTTATGAGATTGATAGAAGTTACACATTGCTGAACTTCTCCCATGAAAATCTTTGAAAATATTGAAACATTCTCAAAATATCCCCAAGTTTTAAAATTAAAAGGGAAATCATTTTTGTAATAAGGGAAATAACATCTACATTTCTAATATAGCCCCCATGAGACATAATTTGTGAATGTGATATGCTTCAACATTTCCAATTGTAAGGTGATTTCATTATTAGAATACATAAGTTCTAATATCACTTCAACTTTAAATTACTTTTTGGCGTTCATGTTTATAAACATTTAACATGTTTATAAACACAGAAAATCTATTTTTATAAAAAGTTTAAGTGTGAATTATCCAAATATGTATTACTCAAAGACTATTTGACAGCCATTTGATCATTCTAATATAGTGGGAGTCTAGATTGAGCTGAAAGTCATTTATTTGATTATTTTAAAAGCTTCCAATTAATTTGTATTTCTGTTTAAATTTTAATAGGAGAAATTTAATTGTTTTCAGTATATAATGATAGGGGGCTGCTTCTGTGCAAATCAAGTTAAATTCTTAAAAAAATTATGCCTGATAATATTTGTTATTTAAGTGTATACTTCTTATTATTCCATGAGAAATTTTTCTAAAAGAATTTTAAGACAGAGCCTGAAATATCAAATCCTCAATTATGTGGTATTATAATTTTTAGCACACTAAGTGAATTCACACTTTTTTAATCAAAGTTTTGATATTTTAAAACTGTTCTCTCCTCCAGTATTTTTTTTCTAGCGATAAAAATAATACTGATTTAAAGAACATTCAGTAAATCCATTATTTTTCTTCTATCTTTTAAAAAACACTTAAGGCATTTTAGACCTTGAAAGGAAAAAACTTTCTCATAGTAGCTTACTACATATACACTGTGCAATTCACTTATATAGTTCTCACCTTCTGATAAGCTTAAATTGCTTATAGAAAACATTTTTCTACCACAGTATGCTGAGTGTAGCCGTGCATGTCGGTATTATAGCTTTAACAAGAACTTCTGGCTACAAATTCAGTACTTTCAACTAGAGAAGGAAATGGAATAGACTCTAGTCAGCTTCAGACATGCTTAATTCCTAATTTCTTTAGTTGTGATTCTGTGTATCTAACAACAGAGTTTCTTTCCTAACTTTTCCTTCCATTTCCCCCCCCACCTCCGTTGCTTTCACTTATTATTTCCCACAACAGTCTCTCTCTGTTTGCTTCTGCTTCTGTTGTTATTTTGTTTTGTTTTGTTTTGTTTTTGCTTTTCTTCCTCCTTATAATCTCAGAGGTCAGCATATACATGAGGACACAAAGGAACTCAGGGTGAGGGCATAGCAAAGGAGTTTTGCTTTTACCTTTTCTTCACTGATCTGCCCCAAAGTACATATGTGTACATTTGGAATATGTGTACAACTTAGGCAATTAAATGAGATGACGATGGGGGCGCCTGGGTGGCGCAGTCGGTTAAGCGTCCGACTTCAGCCAGGTCACGATCTCAACGGTCAGTGAGTTCGAGCCCCGCGTCAGTCTCTGGGCTGATGGCTCAGAGCCTGGAGCCTGTTTCCGATTCTGTGTCTCCCTCTCTCTCTGTCCCTCCCCCGTTCATGCTCCGTCTCTCTCTGTCCCAAAAATAAATAAACGTTGAAAAAAAAATTAAAAAAAAAATTAAAAAAATAAATGAGATGACGATGGAAATGATATATCCCTGTTCAAATAGCATCTAATTACCTGTCAATGATCTACTCTTTGGTTCCACATCTACTTCCACCAGTAGAAAGAGCATTTAATTTATGTGAATAATTCATTTGGGAGGTCTACATAATTGGCTCTTTAGGTAGTTGTTTTTCACCAGTTCAGGCATGGTTGAATAATTTATGGTTGTGTCCTATTGTGGGTCTCTGTTCCAGTTACCTAGAAATAAGCGTGGGTGTGTATTACTCCTCTGCACTGCAGATGAACAAAAAGTATAATAGCCTTTCATTTATTTATTTTACTTAGTAATACAAAGCTTCCAGAAGTTTGGGAAATAGAAATGCTACATTTGTCAGAAAAATCCCAATTAATATCATAGCACTTTGGAAAAAGATAAAGGAAATAAGAAAGCACTCCTTATTTTACAGAAACGAAAACTAAATCTCAACAATGGTAACCAAATTTCCTTTATTCACCCAAGTTTAAAATGGATGACTCAGGATTTAAATTCAGTTCAATCAGTGCCCCAGACTTCCATTCGTTCAGCTGTTTTCTATTTCAATTGCCAAGTTTAAATTGTCACTTATGCTAGCCAAAGTAACTTTTGAAGAACTAGGATGGTCCCTACAATAATGTTTAGCCCTGAAGATGAACCCCTAGATGCCTGAAGGTGAAAAACTGGTTAGTCTTAAGAAATATTTTCCTTTTTCCATCCTCTTTTAGCAGGCCTTTTTCTACATGCATGCCCTTTCTGGAAAGTTGACAAAAGCCTAACAAACTGACTGTTTCTAGCAGGAGGTTATAACCACACAAAATATCCGTGATTAGTATAATATCTTCTGGTCACTCCATAAGAGTTAAAATGGTCTTTATATTTTATCTTCAACCTTATAGTTCCCAATGTTATATTCTGTATGCTATAGCCTACAAATTAATATGTATTAACTGATTCTCTTGTGCTGTACACTCATTTGCAATTTCCTTTTTATCATTTTCTTTCCTAGTAGATTGCCAGGCCATTGATATTAGAGAAATAGCCATCTTCTTTGAGTCCTTCTCGTCTTTAGACCACTGCTTCTCTTCTGTTCTTCCGAATCATCTTAAAATCCACTCTTCTGCATTTTCGAAGTAACTATCATTTCTAGTAAATGAAGGCATTAACTTCTTTAAAGACAGAGTAATTCCTAGCCTCTCTTTAGTTTTATTCTATCCCCAACAGTGCCAGATGAGGCATATAGGACAAAAACCAAGGTAAGACTGAAAAGAAATCATTGGATTTTCCCAGAAGGAAATCTTACTGATCATAAAGAAAACAGTCTCACTAGAGCAAGTAGAACAGAAGGCAAATTGAAATGGATTAATCAGGAAATTAGTAGGCGGTGGGGAAGTAAAATAAATGGAAAGGCCACCCATTTCAGAAAATGAATCATGAAAAGTAGAACGGAATGAGAAAAGAAATTTTTGTCAAACAGGGTTTTAAAATAAAAACAATAGTAAGAGAGATTGTCCATATTTTGAGATAGAATTTTAAAAAATCCCAAAGAATGGGAGTGAAAATGACTTGTGTGATATCACATACACCCAGTGGGCAGGCTTGAATTTCCTGTCTTACTCTGGTACTCACTGTCAAAGTTCTGCTCTATTACTTTGCAGGTCTTATACCTGATTCCCCATGTTGTTATTTTGAAACCACGAAAAAGCAACACGGCAGCTTTTCTTCCTATTGGCTACACAAACACTTAATTTCCACTATCTTTACCATTTATGCCTGATGCACCTTGAATAAGCAGGTGAAAAATAGAAATGGATAATGGATATATGATTCTTTTTCATCTTGTACCTTTAATCCATGATCAAATCTTTATTGTTTCTTAAAAAAAATATTTGACCGAGGGGCGCCTGGGTGGCACAGTCGGTTAAGCATCTGATTCTTGATTTCAGCTGAGGTCATGATCTCATAATTCGTGAGTTCAAGCCCTGTGTTGGGCTCTGCACTGCCAGTGCAGAGCCTGCTTGGGATTCCCTCTCTCTCTGTCTCCCCTGCTCATTCACTGTCTCTCTCTCAAAATAAGTAAATAAACATTAAAAAAAATATTTGATGTATAATTTCCTGAAGAATGAGTTATTCACAGTTATTAGGCATATGGATAGTAGACAAAATAACACTACTATCTTTTGTATAAATCATGAAATGATGGCATGGTTCAATTAGTACTGAAACTCATGTTCCTAACCTGCCCTCCTGTATGCTAATGTTGTTTTCCTTGTTCTAAATGTGAGGGCCCCAGTGACTGTTTATGAACAATCATGCCTTATTTGCCTGTTTTGGATGGAAGCCTTTTGCTGTTTTCCTGTGGAACAGCTGCATAACTTGGGCCAGGACCAAATTGTTCCAGTTGACATTACTATAGAGGCATTGTATTCTTTCCTTAAAAGAGAGATTACTGTACATGTCTGTCTATTGTTTTAATTTTAGTTTAAAGTGAGGACAGAGCTAATGCCAACCACTTTTCTTTCAAGTCCCCAGAGTTTTTGCAACCTTCTTCTTTCTTTGGCTGAATTCCCAGACAGCTTTCAGGCAGCAGCATTCTCCATTTACAGAAGTAGAGAAAGAAAAAAGCTGTTACATTACATTAAAGTCATGACCTTAAAAGGTATGGGGTTGCCCCCCCACCACAAGCTATAGCTAAAGAATCATCATTTATTTTAATCAAATGTTTAACACTATGTAAATTTGCTTCACAAAAGCAGTGGGACATTTTCAGTCAAATAAATGTATATTTGGCATTTAATCTATAAAAGAAAATAATTATAGGTATGGATAAACTTTTCTGTGTATCCAGCATGATGTTTATGTTTTGCTTACTATTTTACCTTCTGATAACCACAATTTTTCTTATGTTTTGGCATAAATCTAATATACATAATAGCCTAGCACAAAACATCCCTTGTTAGGGACAATTATGTGTCCCTCTAAAATGGGACAAAATGATTTTTAAAATGATCAAGAATTTAAGAAGAAATCTGATAAGAACATATTGATGCATTTGATGCACTTTCCTATTAGCATAATAGAAATGAAAATGAGATGTAAATTAAGGCAAAACAGTTTTATTATATCAAGCCAGTTTTCTCAGCCTAAAATGACATTTTTACAAATCATAGTTTATTTATTACTTGTCATACAATCTAATCACAGCCAGAAGAAATGACAAAGTAAACCAGGAGTTAAAGAAAGCCAGTCATCATCAGAGTGAAATGTTGTAGGCCAAAACTGGACAAAAACGTAAATTTTGAAAAAAGAATATTGATCTACAGTAATAGCAATGTCATACCATTTGACCTAATGCAAAATAGATGTTAATTACATGATAGTTATTTCTCTACTGCCATCTATGTTATAGAAAGCTATCTCATTAACCATCCAGGTCTGTATTTCTGTTCAGATATGATGCCTAAGTGGTCATGCTCTGGGGCATTAAAAGCTGTGGGGTACATTAGAAAGAGAAACACAAAACTAGGTTTGAATTACAAATCTGTGGATATCTGTGGCCTGAGTGGATTTGAAAAAGTCATTTAGCGACATGAAGTATTTTATTTTTAATTAATAAACTTTACTTTTCAGAGCAGTTGTAGGTTCACAGTGAAATTGAGTAGAAAGTACAGAGTCCCCATATACCCCCATCTCCACACATGTTCAACATCCCCTACTATCAACATCCCACAAACCATGAACCTACATGGACCTATCATTTTTAAAACAAAATCCATAGTTTACATCAGGGTTCACTCTTATTCTCTAAAAATTAATAGAATTGAATCTAGTGAACAAATTGTTTTAAAGATTACTAACAATGTATATGGAATTTCTGCTTCTAAGTAAATTTATAATAAATAATAATCATGAAGATGATAAATTATGATTTTTTTCAAAGAATTACAGATTCTATATCTTACCAAATTTTAAACTTAGGAGTCTTAATTATATATTTAATACATATGCTAATATTGGACTGCTATGGCAATCCTAGAAACTGAGTTATCATCTCAAATTTCTTCCATGGCTCCGAAATTCAAGGTTCCATGCAGAATGAACACGCTCTAGGACAATGGTCTGTGACTTTCAATAGCCTGTTTGAACAGCAAAGGTATCTACACCAGAGTCATGGCTGATTGAACTGATTGAGCAACATGGCTATGTTAGCTGAGGTTAAATGGTAATAATGAGGTGATAGAAGAGAGGCAGAGGCATGAACCCCTGTCAGGGGCAAAATATAATATAGCTTGAAATGTGAAACTGGAAAATACTGAGCCACAGGTACCCTACCTTCATAGTGCTAAAGGTAGAAAAAGTTTTAGAGTAATTCGAATGGACTGGAAGGGATAGAGAATGAGTTCTGGTCCCACACACGTGAAAAAGGCTACACTCCAGAGCACTTCTGCTGGGATGAAAGAGAAGTTATAACCAGTTAGCAAGTTTTGACCAAAAGCCAAAACAGGAGATCTGAAAATCTTACACAACTGAAACTGAGTGAAAGGCATGACTCATGAGTGTTTGAGAATCCAGGGTCTGTGATGTATAAAACCTTATTTTGATATGGCTTCCCAAATTGTTTTGTTTATTGTGTTATTTAAACCATGCAACTATCTTGTTGTAAACACTTACAAATTCATAATCATTTCTAGTTTGTAGAGATAAGGAAATAAGGAAAATAAGTCTTGTGGGGTTATATGACCTTTTCACACAGATGACAAATGGTAGAACTGAGATTACAAACATGCTTTAAAAAAATTTGACAACAACTGGAACACCTGTGTGACTCAGTTATTTGAACGTCGGACTTCAGCTCAGGTCATGATCTCAGGGTTTGTGAGTTCGAACACTACATTGCACTCTCTGCTGTCAGCATGGAGCCCTGCTTGCACTCTCTCTCTCAAAAATAAATAAACATTAAAAAAATTAACAACACTAATGGTTATATTTTCTTCTTTACCCAATGTTTTCAGTTCTCCTATTTTATTGATTTTTCACAATAACCTGGTCAAGTTGGCAAGAATGAGAGCTCTCACCAACTATTGGGAAAGCCTATATTTCAATCAAATATGTAAAACAAAATGTAATTTATAACACAATTAGCACTTATGTAAGCTCAAACCTATTGGTATATCTAAGTATTTCTAAAGAGCTTCTAAATATATCTAAATAACTTCTGACTAGATTTTATGATTCAGTATATTTGTTTTCTTATGACATATTTGACTTTAAAAGCAGATTATATTCTTAATTTTATACATCTTTAAGAAGATTAGGACTGCAGGTTACAACCACAAGGCGATACCAATGCAAATGCAGTGTGAAGTCCTAAAGGTTGAATAGAATGAGCTGGAAGTTAAAAGAAAACACTCTTACAAGTCTGTTTTCTTAAGTGCTTTGCTTACAATATCACCAAAATCATTGGTGGAATAAATATCATGAGGGCCTCCTTACCATTTAGATACTCTCAATGTCAGTTGTTGGCATAATAAAGGTTGCGGGACATTTAGATTTTGTTTTGTTTTGTTTTGTGTTTTTGTTTTTGGGGTTTTTTTTTGTTTGTTTTGTTTTGTTTTGCTTGTGTTTGTGTTCCAATATCTAGATTCAACTTTGACTTAATTAATTAAAGGCCATATAGCCAGTTTCTTCTACCATGTTTCCAAAGGTATAAAAATTGGGAAATTAGCTCTAAGTTTTCATAATTAAAAAGCCTATATATTCATGTGCTGTCCTTCCCATATGAATTTCTTTTCTGAGGCCCATATGGTCTTTTTCTCCCATCTCATGGCTTCAAAATTTAATCACACATTGACTCTCTGGAAACACACAAGTGGTTATCTTGGAAATGAGACCGAATATATTTGGTTTTGTTTTCGAAACAAGAAGCTGACTCTCAGTACTCTCCACTGCTGTTATTTAGGCTGGGCATCTGTAGTGTGTTGGGCACTCAATCATTTTCAATTAAATGTTCCTATGTCTTGCAAAAGTCCCATAAGAGCATGCAGAACCACGATTATAGATCCATAGAGGAAATGTACTTCTTGAACATTTCTAGGTAAGCAGTTTTCTTGCAACAAAAAGCCAATTATTTTGAGGGATTATGTAAATGTTCATTGGGAAACTAACACAAAAATGTCTCAGTATGTTTACGACACCATTGTGGAATGATGCTGTCATATACGTTGATGAGATTTTCAAGATGTGGACTTTTAGGCTCATGGGTTTAAAAATCTGTAGGTTTTTATGTATTAATTATGAGATTACATCCTAGTATTTTACTCTTTATCTAAAGATATATAAACATTGCCTGTGTGTTTATACAAAAACAAGTTATCAAAATGGTAATTGTAGGAAAATTGCAGAAACAAAAATCACTCCTAATATTAGAAAAACCTAAAATTCTAATACTATACCTCATCCTTTTTTTATATCTCATCCTTAATTAAAGAAAACATTAACCTTTGCTCAGCAAGTGCTATTCATTAAGATTTGTTTTTTTATACTTGCAATTTTTTAAAAAAATTTATTGATTGATTTGTATTTAAATTCAAGTTAGTTAACATACAGTGTAGTCTTGGCTTCAGGAGTAGAACCCAGTGATTCATCTCTTACATATGACACCCAGTGCACATCCTGAAAAGTGCCCTTCTTAATGCCCATCACCCGTTTAACCCATCCGCCCAATGCACCCCCTTCCAGCAACCCTCAGTTTATTCTGTGTATTTAAGAGTCTCTCATGGTTTGCCTTCCTCTCTGTTTTTACTTTTTTTTCCTTCTCTTCCCCTATGTTCATCTCCTGAGTTTCTCAAAGTCCACTTATGAGTGATATCATGTGATATCTGCCTTTCTCCAACTGACTTATTTCGCATAGCACAATACCCTCTAGTTCCATCCACATTGTTGCAACTAGCAAGATTTCTTTCTTTTTCATCACCGAGTAATATGCCATTGTGTGTAGGTATGCATAGATAGATAGATAGATGTCATAATGTTAGAGCTTAAAATACCTCTGGTGATCACAAGTTAACTTACAGAGAAATAGATTATTCTGTGCTTGTGTTAAATATTTTGACTATTATGTTTGCATAATATGTGAAGGAAACAAAATGTGGAAGCTAAAATTAATTCTTAAAAGTGAAATAGAAAAATCTTTTTTTTCAGCTAAGTATCCAAAGCATTCAAAATATTCCAATTTAAGAAACAAAAACCTTTAACAGCACTTCTCAGTTGTGGTGAATTCATTCTTCTTAGAACTCTTTCTTTACTGTTTGTGCCATTCACCTGATTCTATATATATTTACTTTAGAGAGGATGGGCCAAATCAGTAACAAGGGCATTTTTGAGACAACAAATCTGAGAACACAGTAAAATATCAGCCTTGTTCTTTTGAGGGAAATGTAGAATAATAAATACCTTTCTCCTTTGAAATGATAAAGCCATTGTCTAAAGGACACTAAGAAGGAGTCTATATGTACTTTTTATAAAACAAATTCAAAACAAGAGGTGTTCTTAGTATATAATGAGGATAAAACCCTAAAAGTGCTAAAACCACATCAGTTAGATTCTAAATTAATGTTGAATATTCATAATCAAATAGAATTTCTATATGCTAATTATTTTGTGGGTTTTCATAATGCGTTGGTTTCATAAAATCTATCTTCCACAAAGATAAGTGCTCGTTCACATATGCCATTTGTCTGGTAGAACACTTTTCCTTTATTAATTAATTAATTAATTAATTTATCTATCTATCTATCTAATTGAAGCATAGTTGACATATAACATTATGTTATTTTTAGGTGTACAGTATAGTGATTGGACATTTATATACATTATGATATAAATGCTCACCACAGAGAGTATAGTTACTATCTGTCACCACACAAAGTTATAATATTATTGACTATATTCCTATACTGTACTTTATATCCCATGACTGTTTTATTTTATAACTGGAAATTTGTATCTCTTAATCCCCTTCACCCATTTTGCCATCCCTCCACACCCTTCCCCTCTGACAAACACCAATTTGTTTTCTGTATTCATGAGTCTTTCTGTTTCGTTTGCTTTGGATTTTAGATTTCACATATAAGTGAAATCATACATTATTTGTCTTTTTCTGTCTGACTTATTTCACTTAGCATAATGCCCTCTGAGTCTATCCAAGTTGTTGCAAAAGGCAAGATTTCCAGTATTTTATGGTTGAGTAATATTCCACTGTGTGTATATGTATGTCTTTTTCATCTATTCATCCATTGATAGATTCTTAGGTTGCTTTTGTGTCTTGGCTATTGTAAATAATGCTACAATTAATATAGGGTAACATATATCTTTTTGAATTAGTATTTTCGTTTTCTTCAGATAAATACCCAGAAGTAGAATTGCTGAATTATATAGCATTTCTATTTTTAATTTTCTGAGGAAACTCCGTACTATTTTCCATATTGCCTGTACCTTTTTACATGCCCACCAACAGTGTACAAGGGTTCTTTTTTCACTACATTGTCACCAACACTCGTTATTTCTTGTCTTTTTGATGATAGCCATTTTAACAGGTATAACGTGATATCTCACGGTGGCTCCGATTTGGATTTCCATAAGAATTAGTGATATTGAACACTTTTTCATGCCTATTGGCCATCTGGTCTTTGGAGAAATGTTTATTAAGTTCCACTGCCTGTTTTTAATCTGTTTTTTTCCGTGTTGAATCATATGAGTTCATTATATATTTTGGATATTAATCCATTATTGGATATAACACTTGCAAATAATTTCTCCCATTCAGTAGGTTGTCTTTTTGTTTTAATGGTTTCCTTTGCTGTACAGAAGCTTTTTAGTTTTATGTAGACCCAATAGTTTATTTTTGTGTTTCCCTTGCCTGAGGAGACAGATAAAATATATGTGTGTGTATGTATGTATGTGTGTGTGTGTGTGTGTGTGTGCGTGTGTGCATGTTTTATGGTTTCATGTCTTTCATTTAGGTACTTAATCTATTTCGAGTTTATTTTTGTATATGGTGGAAGAAAGTAATTCAGTTTTTTTTACATGCAGCTGTCCAGTTTTCCCAATAGTACTTATTAAAGAGACACTCTTTTCTTCATTATATATTCTTGTTTCCTTTGTTATAGATTAATTGACCATGAAAGTGTGGTATATTTCTGGGCACCTTATTCTGTTCCATTTATCTATGTGTCTGTTTTTATGCCAGTACCATACTGTATCATTTACTCTATTTTTGTAGTATAATGCAAAATCTGGTAATGTGATACCTCCAGTTTTGTTGTTCTTTCTCGAGATTGCTTTTGGATATTTGGGGTCTTTTGTGGTTCCATACAAATTTTAGGATTATTTGTTCTAGTTTCATGAAAAATGCTATTGGTATGTTGATTATGAGTGCATTGAATCTATAGATTGTTTGGGGTAATATGGACATTTTACGGTATTAATTCTTTCAATCCATGAGCATGGAATATCTTTCCATTTATTTGTATCATCTTCAATTTCTTTTATCAGTCTCTTAAAGTTTTCAGAGTATATGTCTCTTACCTCTTTGGTTAAACTTCTACTTAGTTTTTTTTCTTTGATACAATTGTAAATGGGATTGGTTTCTTAATTCATATTTCTGCTAGTTCCAGATTAGTGTGTATAAATGCTACAGATTTATACATATTAACTTTGTATCCTGCAACTTTACTGAATTCATTCATTAGTTCTAATAGTTTTTTTGCAGTCTTTAAAGTTTTTTTATGTGTAGTATCATGCCATCTGCAACAGTAAAACTAAGAACATTCTTCTTCTGAAAGCCACATACTCAAACAATCTAAAGACATTTTCTTGCATTATACAGGTTTTTACAATGTGAGGTATATTGATTCAATTTTTCACATATAATCTCAATTAAACAGAAGCCCCTAACCTTCACAGTTTGACAAAAAATATAAATGGCAAACAATGCCCCAAATTGTAGAAAATATGAATATTTACAAAAGTCTCTAATTAGAATAGGAAGAATCTGCCAGTAATTAATAATGGCTTTACTGCTCAACTCTTGCAAATTCAGAGTACCAGAAATATTTGGGATGTTTCAAGGAAAGAAGAAAGAAAAGAGAACCAAAATAAAAGTAGGAGAAGAGAACAGCAACCACTGTGACTTGTGACAAGCAGATGTCTCTGAAATGGTGTGCTATCACCATCTTCAACTTCATCACTAGCACTCAAGATCAGAGTATAGGGATGAACATTGTGAGGTGACTATATAAAAACAAGATTAAAAATATAATAGCTGTGCAGCTCTAGGACAAGGAGACAGGCCGTAGGAACTCTCACTGTGGGTCAGTGTTTTTCAAATTGCTGGTTGTGTCATAAGAATGAGTCATAAGATCAGTTAACAAATTGTTTTTGAAAGCCAAACATAAAATAGAAGATAATAGAATTGCAAAGGTAAATACAGAGAAATAAAGAAGAAAAAGAAAAATAAAGAAAAAGTCACATTGCATTAAAAAGAGCAAGCTTTTATTTCCTGTATGTGTTTGTGCATTATGTAAGGTTATAAAATATATTTTTCAGTGGATCACACCTCAGAAGGCTTGAAAATAATTGTATTAACACCAACTGACATGCAGCTGAAGTCTAAATCACTTCAGTTCCTCTAAAACAATCAGTATACAAAAATGTATGTTCAGACTGAAGAGATCATAGCTCAAAAAAAAAAAAAGCCACTAGAATGTGATGTTAAATAATGCAGATAAGTTTGATCTTTTGAGAAGGATTTCATTCAAATGATTAAAATATACTTTCAAAAATTTAAGTCTGAATTTCAGTTTTCTTCAGCATTGCTTTATATGGAATATTTAATTCCCCAGCTACCAGATAAATGATGTGCATTTTACCTTTATCTTTCTAAGACCATTGGATTTAATATTAGAAAAGAAACAAGTCATGGAGCAGAAGCAGTTCTATAATAGTAACACAGTGTTTAACATAAGCATTACATCTTATAAGGTTAATTAGCATTATTTTTACAGTAGTACAAGTAATGGATTGTAAAGAAACTCTTATATGGAAAATAGGATCCCATCATTGTAATATAATGTACTCTGGAACTGAATGGGTTTTAGGCATCTGATTAAGATGCTTATAGATACATTGTATATGGCAACAAATTGTCCTTTTAATGTATGTTGATTAAGTGGTAGATTCTGAAAAACTTAGATTCTTAAATTCTTGATTTAAAAAAAAAAGGTGAAAATGTTCCAAAACCTAGCTTAGCCAAAGGAAGATTTCAGAAGTGGCTAAGTTTCAAATAAGTTGAAAAATATTTTCTTAAGCGTGGTCGTTTTTATATATATCATGGTGATTTTAAGCTTATTGTACATACACAGAGGAATTTATTATTGCTTAGATCAGGGAATGGATGTTTGCTCAAGATTTCTTGATCTTTTAACCAGGAATTAATATTTTGTATTGACCAAAGAAAGAAATGTTAAGTATAGATAAGGCATGGGTAATTGTTTTGCTTTAGCGCAAAGCCCTTGAGAGATTATCTTGAGCATTTGTCACAATCTTGAATATTTTTCCTTCAGTGCTAAAATCTGTCACTCCTTCAGGATCATAGCAATCTTATCTTTTCTAGAGATAATCTTTTATTTGTTGTGCCATAAATTGGCTGGAATTATACAGTTTGCAGTGTGACTGCATTGTTTCTCAAAAGCATTAAAATAATCATCAATGAACACTATCTTTTCAGTAAAAAGTGGTCCAGGATTTCATAGACACTCTCAAAAGGGCCATTATTTTCAAGTCTTCTAAAGAGCACTTCCCTCTTGCATATAGGTTATTTTCTGTTTCAACTACAAGCTTTTAAATTTGGAGGCAAGAAGAGCTTTAAAAAAATAAAAAAACAGAATCAAGTAGCATATGCTCAGATTAATCAGGATATAAGTCCTTTTCTTATTTGCTACTGAGGTTTCCAACATAAATGATGAATTTAACACTGATGTTATTGTCCTATCTAAATCTAATCTTTCATGTAATGAGACTTCTGCTTGACACTGTAGTCGTGTAATAGTTTATTTCAGGAATTTACATGAGTGAGTAGATAGATTCAGAATCAGAGTGTCAACCTGCAATTTAATGGAAGAAGTAGGCTTGAATTTTCCACTTCAAACTGACTTCATTTATTACTGCATTAAACACCTTTGACCCCGTCAGACAGAAGTAGTTTTGGTGATATTTGAGTTAGGGGTTTCATTGTTGAACTTTTTAAACAGGAATCACTGAGATGCTCAAACTGCAAATAGAAAGAAAAAAAAAACAAACAAACAATACAATTCATTGCTTTTCTTAAAAAGAATTGTGCAGGTTAGGGAAATATCATATCTATGCTGGGCAAAGACTAACCTATAAAAATTATGATGATAAAGCATCTGATTGAAGAGCATGTCCACAAACCACTAAACACAAAAGAGCATGGAGACCAGTGAGGAAAAAAAAGGCTAAGAAACTATTTAACAATTTTTCCCTCTCATACAAAACACACAAAGGCATACTTATTAAATAAGTCAGTACAAATAACTGCAAAAGCCTAGAAATACAATGGAAGATTATATATTTAAAAACGAAATTGTTTAAAATTTCTTTCATCTGTTTAACTTCTTCAAGCCTCTCCTTTTTTTCTTCACTTACTGTACTATTTCAGCCCTAAATATTTGAAATATGAGGGCAGAGCCAACTTAAATTATGATATTAGCTGTATCAAAATATAAATATTGTAAAAATACATATTTTAAATATTATATTAAAAAGTTTTAGAAGGCAAAAAATGTATAGATCTAATCACATATTCTAAATAATATTCATAATGATACATATTTTCACAGATCAGAAAAGCAAACAAACTTTGTAAATGCATCAAATACTCAAAGATACAGAGATAATATTTACTTTGACTGTAAATTTGTTTTTTTTAATAATATAAAATTGTTTTTCTCATTGCTTTTCATGCTTATTCTTGCATGACGACTTCAAGAATGGTATTTAAAAAAATAAACCATTTACCCTCTCCTCATTTTTTCTTCACCTTGTTTTGATGTTCTGATAAAGACAAAGAGAAACAGAAACATTTGTTTCATCATGCCTGGGAATTAACCAAATAAGCAAAATGGATGGGAAAAAAGAAAACAGAAACCATGATAGCATTGAAGAATGGTTAAAGAGAGAAGTAGGTGGTAGAGAGGAATTGAGTATTAAAGGTAAATAGTGGATTCATTAGCTAGGATTGGAAGATTTGATGTGATGCTCAGTGAGCTGAGAAGATGGGAGGTTATGATTTAAATACTTGAGATTTTTCAGCCTCATAGTAGTGAAGTAATAAAGATGACTAAGTTTAGTGTGTGACCATGACTGAGGTTAGGCTAATAAAATAATTATCAAATATGAGGGGATGAGGAAACTGAGGGATCAAGGTATTGATGGGTTATAAACGTAAACGTTTAAGTCAGTGAATTTTTGAGGAGATTCTTTCTTGTTTATATGACATTATTCTCTTTTGACTTCTCTCAGACCTCTTGGACTTCATTCTCTTTCTTTCTTCATCCTGTAAGTGAAAATATTCCACAATATTCAGTAATCTATCCTTTGGTTTTCCTGCTTGAGCTTGGCTCCAATATCTCTCTAAAATAAATCCAGTTCTGCCCTCAGCCCTGATTTCTAATTTCTCATTTCCTTATTGCTGAATAAAAATGCATTTCTTGATTTTCTTCTAGCACTTGAACTCAGCATATCCCAAAGTGAAATCATCAACTTTCCCTGTCTGCTATATCTCAATTTGTTTTTATCATGATTTATTTTTTGTTTGTCTATTTGTTTATTTGGCTGGTTGTTTGGCGGCATGTTGGTTTTACATTGTTATTTTTTTTCTTATTTAGGACTGAGATTTCTCCTGTTACACAGACTGGGCACCATAAAGAGAGTAGCTCCTCTCTCTTCATTAACACCATACATTTTCTCATTCCAGAAAGTTGTGTTTACTTTCCCAAGAGCTATTCTATTATCTTCTGCTTTCCTTTACCACTCCAACTTTATGTAGGACATGGTTTACATTCTTAAGGACTCTGTATATGGTCTCTTTATTGAACTTCGTTTTTCAGATATTTCACATTGCTATACTTAAAGGAAACTCTGATCAGGAATACTCACTTCTTAAAAGCCTTAGCATAGTACTTTTATTTTTCAAAAAGCACAGATATTTTAGCCTTGCATCCAAAGCCAGGCTTGAGTTATGAGCTAAAAAATATACAGTTTTTTTTTTTTTTGGTTCCCTCCTCCAACACATGTCTATACCCCAAATCTTTCTATTTCTTTTCTTTCCTACATTGTTCTTTTTATGACCAGAATGCTCCCTACCACATTTCATTCTCTTTCCCATATTAATGACAGCCACAGTCTTTTGGTCTGACACTAAAATAACACTTTTTTTTTTTTCATTTTCAGCTTTTGTCTTATAAACTTTGTCTTGGACTAAATTCCTTATAAGCATATTTGGTCCTGTTTTTTCATATCAATTTAATCTTGGCTTTTGATTTTATTACTCCCAATTCAGTTATCCTATTAAGTTACTTTAATTTTGCACCTTTATAATCTGCTATCTTAGCAAATGACAATATTCCTTATTATTAACCCTATTCTCTTCTCTTAGCACTTGTCATATTTAAATCCATATTTTTAACAATATGGCCTCTGGAGGGCAAGCATCTTATCTTGGGTTCTGACTTCTCTTGAATTGGCATCATTCATTTCTATTATCCAAAATCCTACCACAATTAAAGGCACTAATCAAGGGGCACCTGGGTGGCTCAGTTGGTTAAGTGTCTAACTTTGGCTCAGGTCATGATCTCACGGTTTGTGGGTTCGAGCCCCACATCAGGCTCTGTGCTGACAGCTTGCTCAGAGCCTGGATCCTGCTTTAAATTCAGTGTCTCCTCTCTGTGCCCCTTCCCTGCTGGTGCTCTGTCTCTTTCTGTCTCTCAAAAATAAATAAATGTGAAATGTTTTTTTTAAAAAGACACT
This sequence comes from Panthera uncia, assembly GCF_023721935.1. Taxonomy (NCBI): domain Eukaryota; kingdom Metazoa; phylum Chordata; class Mammalia; order Carnivora; family Felidae; genus Panthera; species Panthera uncia. The sequence continues at coordinate 37,813,485 of NC_064810.1, forward strand.
AATCAAGAGTTTTATCTTTTGTAAAGCCTGTTGTAATGTCCCTAATATAGGTATGATGAATCTTTATGTTTTATAACTCATTTATATCACTTACCATGCCCTGCAAGTTTTATGGTTGATGATGATTGATGACATATATCTGATATAAACTACTAAAATGTAATATCACAGAGAGATGTTTATTTTTCTCATATCCCTCATAATTTCTGGTTCAAAAACTTAAACATATTTGTTTGTTGATAGTTGTTAGATATTAATTGTATAAACTTATGAAGTACCTAGTGAAGAATATATAGACATACTTAAACAACAACAAAAAATCTTCATTGATCTCTTATCTGTTTTAAGATTATAAGAGTAGAACATTTTCTGGTAATTAAACTCATCAAGACTCATTGAAGACTACTTTAAATGACTCTGAAGTTTTGTTTTCCTTTGAACAAAACTGTGTCTATAAAGACAGACACATAAATATTTCATTGATTACATTTTGAAATGAACCTCAGCTGTGATAAGTAGAATATTCAAAGTTAACTTGAATAATATAAAAACTCCTTGATATTTTAAGAATTGCTTCCATAAAAAGTATAAAATCCATATTAGGAATGAAAAGAAAGCAAATTTCACCACAAATAAGTTTCCCAACAATCAAATCTGATGAAAAATTGTAGCTTGATGAATTCTCCAAGGTCCTAGATCAACATTTTACAATAATTAAGAATATGACTTTATATATATGTAGAGTGTTATTTACAAATCATTTGCAGAAATCTCTCATTTGATCTTCAATAACAAAATAATCTTTTGTATATCTTTAAACTTGAAGCAGTTAATGTAATAAATCGCTCAAAAGTAATCCCTTTCATTTTTTTCCTGTGTGGCAGCTACATCTTTTGCTTCCAATAGAGATCCATTACAAAATTATATTTTGAATTGGTCTCACAGCTCTAAGAAAAGCTACTCCTTGAACTTGCTTTGTATTTATATATTAAATTTTAGGAAAAGGAGTAAACAATACCAGCTACTAATTTTTTTCCTCTTCTCTTTTTTTTCTTCTACTTCACTTGGTTGGCAATGTTTGGGCTGTGGTTTGTGGATGCAACCTCCATGAACTCAATGAAGGTGTGCCCAGGCTAGATTCCCTGAGAATCCTTCTTCCCAGAGGCCCATAAATTTAAGTTTTTCAACTTGACCCAAATTTTAAAGTCACTTGTAAAGTTGAATTTAAATTCTCTCCCTCCATTTTTCTTTCTCTCCCTCCATTTTTCTAAAAATCTGATAGCAAAAACATAGTTTTATATATAGACACTTCAGTATAATTTCTTGATTTAAACGTTTGTGCTTAAAGCAGGAAAAGGGATCAAGACATTTATGTAACTTCTAGCATCTTCTTTCACTTTAGAGTAAAAATATCACAGGAGGGGCGCCTGGGTGGTTCAGTTGGTTAAGCATCCGACTTCGGCCCATGTCATGATCTCATGGTCCGTGAGTTCGAGCCCCGCGTTGGGCTCTGTGCTGACCACTCAGAGCCTGGAGCCTGTTTCAGATTCTGTGTCTCTGTCTCTCTCTGACTCTCCCCCATTCATGCTCTGTCTCTCTGTCTCAAAAATAAATAAACGTTAAAAAAATTTTTTAAAAAATCACAGGAAATAGAGGAGTAGTGGCCTTAAAAAAAATCTTCCTAGTATTAAATCTTCAATCACATCGTCTACCACCAGGGAATTTTAAACTGAAATAAAGGCAGTAGTCATCCTCATGTGCCATACAACTATAAGTACATAAGTATATGAGGCACCAAGTTATTAACTATGATTCCTTGATTTGTCTTATATGAAAGAAATGTAAGATACATGTATTTGTAAGTGTCTTTATTTCCTTTTGAACTTTGAGCCAGAACAAGATGTTTACTTGGATACTATTACAGTGACTTATTTTTTTTTCTTTCACTTAGGAAAAGTAAGTTTCATTTTCATAAGATTTATTTTAGTGTTAGATCCCAACATGTACTGTGCTTATGAAGGAAAAGACTCTGCAGAGCTCAAAGGGGATAGAACCATTTGGGGAGAGGAAGATACTGGAGGGTATATCCATTTCCCGCTTTGGAAGACCTTTTACTGTTGTCTACTTCTATCAAGATACCTGGAGAATTATTTTTTAGAGATCTGCATTATGACACTTACTTTTCGGTAACTGAATTGCTTATTCTTATTCTTCGCAAGCCTGAGCCTAAAAGAGGATGAGAGCTAAGAAGGCAAAGCAAGATTCCATTGCCATCAATACCTAGGGAGTAATGATCCCATATGCAGTTGGAAGAATCAGAAGGACTATGCCTATGGTATAACTGTATAGAATAAATGCTCCAAAAAACAAATTAAAAATTACAGTAGAAATGAGTACTCAGTGGAACTTGTATCCAGTTCAAGATCTTAAATAGACTGCTAGATTAGTCTTCTAACACTGATTTATAAATAAGGAGTTATTCAAGATGTCAGAGAATCTATTATTAGATATCTAGAAAACAAAACACTAAGTTAATTTTTTTAATCTGTTAAGGTAAAACAACTCTACCAAGACTTTAGAAAGTAAGAGAATGAATGCACAAGCGTGTTTAGTTTCTCCTTTCACTTTTGTTGTTGTGGTGCTGGTTGTTGTTATTGTTGTTTTTTTCTGTCATTTATGAAGAAACTGCTGCAAAATGTCATTAGGTGCATAAGGAAGGGAAAAAAAAAACACATCTCTTTAGCCCTATAGATATGGTAGACAGGATCATAAATCAAATGTTATCTCCTACAGAAGATTTCCAAATTCTAATATCAGGGCTTTTTAAGGGGAAACTGAATTGACTATATTAATGTTCTCACTATGGAGTTATATAGTGTTATCTCATGCTTGGTGCAGTGTCACTGTCCTGTTACTCCTGGTGTCTGGCTCCTACTCTTTTTCAGCCTTATCACATAGAAACTATAGACTGGAACCACTTTTTAAATGATCTCCTTTGGTTGCCTGAACAGCAGGGAAGATTGTTATTCATTTGCAGCAAGAAACTCAATCATTTCTGGGTTCCAATTAGAGAAAGCCTAGGGGCCCTCTTTATTAAGATGAAACACAAATTGTATCAAGACTTGCTAAACCACTTAATATTTTTATGGTGATATTAAGAAGCTTGAACATTTTAAGTACTAATTGGAATATGTGTAGGGTATGTTTAATCGATGTATAAACTCTAACCTCCATTTCATTAAAATTGCGTCTTATGGTGCTTTTTTTTTTGCCACCTTGAAGATTTACTATACAGAGTAGGATCAAGAATCCTGCAATGTTCAGTGTCAGCAGTGACTTACACTGCTAAAATCTTCTTTTAACCATTTATACAGGTGCTTTTTCATTATTTTCTAAAAAAGAAAATTATCTTTTTTAGAAAATATTTTTTAATATAGACTGACAACTTAAGTGTTGATCTAGAGCTTTGGCTTCATTTCTATGTACACAATGTAAAAATAAATATCTAAATTTAATTATATGATTACAGGGCCATATGCTTTAAGATGTAAATGAAATCTCGTAAGCAGAAGCAGAGAAAAATTATGACAGGTTGGATTTGAGGGGTATAATTTTGATTGTATGGAAATGTATAGATACATACATATAATTATGTCTGTGTATGTTTAAAAATTCTAACTTACACATCAAAGAAGTATTGCCTCTTAATAAAATACTTCCATTGAGTAGCATTTTCAGGATGAATGTTTTCAAATTCTAATTATCCTTAATATAACTTATTTTAATGTTGGGCTTATGTAGCTTTGTAGAAAAGACATACCTTCTAATATTTCTATTATATGCAGTAAGTCATAGTTTTATTGTGCCAGTTTTGCCTCCTTAAAAGGTACAATATTACCCAGGGTATCAGTTTTTGTTTTGTTTTTTTTTAAGTTTATTTACTTTGAAAGAGAGAGCTCCTTTGTGAGCAAGGGAGGGCAGAGAAAGGGAGAGAGAGAATCCCAAGCATGTTCCAGGTTGTCAATGCAGAGCCCAACTTGGGGCTCCATCCCATGAACTGTGAGATCATGACCTGAGTTGAAATCAAGAGTAGGTCCCTTAACTGACTGAGCCATTCAGGTGCCCCCAGGCTATCAATTTTAAAATAAGAATTAGTAAATTCAAAGATCAACTAGCAGATGTGGGATACATGGAGCAAGTTGAGAAATATTAGTGGTTTGGGTTTTATTAAAGATACTATGAGAGTGAGTTGTCTATATAATTGGATGATATAAATAATTGTATTTTTTCAATATTTTTGGATAACTAGTTTTTGGTTTATTTGTTTTCCCTAAAATGCCTCTTCAGAAGTTTCACAGGCACAGCCCTGATCATCTTGTTTTCTCTCTGTTGTCTCCCCAAGTGCTTTTACTGCTTAAACTAAATGATTCTTTCATCACATTGCTGATCTACTTGTTTTGATACTATTTCCCGTAGCTTTTATTACTTGGTTTGTAACTTTTATCACTTCTACAGCATTTTGTCAGAAAAATACATAACCTTTGTCTTGGTAAAGGTGTTATAGTTGTAGGCATCACTTATCAAGATAGATGTCTTAATCGTATTCATAATAACAAAATGGAGTAAATGTTTTCACCAAAATAAATAAATAATTAAAGCTGTTTCAAAATAATTTCTGATAATGTGATAAAATCATGTTTAAATAGAATATTTGTCATAAGTACCAGGAAAATATTCATCATGTTAGAAAGCAAGAGGTAGCGGACAAAGCATTGACTAGAGTCAGACCAGGGTTTGGATACATCTCTGGTGCATATTCTTGCATGCATTAAATTAAAAAAATTGTATCAAAGTGTTATTGGGAGAAGTATAGAACATATTAATAACATATCTAGGATAGCTACCATTATCAATACATGGTGGTAGGTATTATTAACTGTTCCTATAATTAATAATTACATAAGTATGTAAAATATTTGAAGATACAAGTCCATGTTTCATTTATTCTTTCTTCCCTAAAAGCAGGTTTTGAGATGGTAATTCTTTGCAATAATTTAATTAAAAGAGAACTATCAGTTTCTATAAGTTCCTAAAATCTTTTGTTAGATTCTACATATAAGTATGATCATACTTTGTCTCACTATTTCACTTAGCCTAATGCCATCAAGGTGCATCCATGTTGTCTCAAGAAAGTAGGATTTCCTTTTTTTTAATGGCTGAATAATATTCCATTATATTTGGAATATATTTTCTTTATCCATTCACCCATTGATGGACACATAGGTTATTTCCATGTCTTGGCTATTGTAAACAATGGTGCAATGAACATAGTGTGAAGATATCTTTTTGAGATAGTGATTTTGTTTCCATTGGATATTTACTCAAAAGTGGAATTTCTGGATCAACTGGTAGTTCTATTTTTAATATTTTGAGGAACTTCAATGCTGTTTTCCGTACTGGCTGCACCAATTTATATTCCCACCAACAGTGTGCAAGGGTTCTTTTTTCTCTACATCTTCTGTAACCTTTCTTATTTCTAGACTTTTTGATAATAGGTAGTCTAACAAGTATGAGGTGATATTGCATTATGGTTTTGATTTGCGTTTATCCAATGATTAATGATGTGGAACATAGTTTTACGTAATTATTGGCCATTTGTATGTCTTCTTTGAAAGAATGTTTATTCAAATGCACTGCCAATTTTTTTAATTAGGCCATTTTTTTGCTACTGAGTTGTATAAATTCCTTATGTATTTTGGATACTTACTCTTTTAGCAGATATAAGATTTGCAAATATTTTCTCCCATTCTTTAGATTGCCTTTCCATTTCATTAATGGTTTCCATTTTGTGCAGAAGCTTTTTCTTTATATTTTTTTAAGTTTTTATCTAAATTCCAGTTAGCAAACATACAGTATTATATTAGTTTCAGGTGTACAATATAGTGATTCAACACTTCCATGCAACACCTGGTGCTCCTTAATTCCCACCACCTAATTTACCCATCCCCCCAGTAACCATCAATTTGTGCTCTAGAGTTAAAAGTCTGTCTCTTGATTTGCCTCCCTCTTTTTTCCCCTTTGTTCATTTTTCTTTCTTAAATTCCACATATGAATTAAGTCATATGGTATTTGTCTTTCTCTGACTTGCTTTACTTAACATAATGTCTCTAGCTCCATCCATTTTGCAAATGGCAAGATTTCATCCTTTTTGATGGCTGAGTAATATTCCATTGTGTATATATATCACATCTCCTTTATCCATGCATCTGTTGGTGGGCATTTGTGCTGTTTCCATAATTTGGCTATTGCAGATAAAGCAGAAATAAACATCAGGGGTACACATGCAGAAGTTTTTAGTTTGCCATAGTCCCATTTGTTTATTTTTCTTTTTGTTGCCTTTGCTCTTGTTGTCATCCAAAAGATAATTGTCAATACCAATATCAAGAAAACTTTCCCTATTTTTTTCCCTAGAAGTTTTAGTTTCAGAACGTAAGTTCAAACTTTGATCCATTTTGAGTTGATTATTGTGTAAGGTAGACACTCAGGATCCAGTTTCATTCCTTTGCATGGGGCTGTCCAGTTTTCCCAGCACCCTTTGTTGAAGAGACTGTCATTTCTTCATTGCATATTCTTGCTGCCTTTTTCAAAAAGTCGTTGGCCATATATGTGTGAGGTTATTTCTGGACACCCTAATTTGTTCCATTTACCTATATGTCTGCATTTATGCCAATATCATACTGTTTTAATTACTGTAGCTTTTTAATATAGTTTGAAATCAGAAAGTGTGATGCCTCCAACATTTTTCTTCTTTAAGATTGCTTGCCTATTCAGGGCTTTTTGTGGTTCCATAGACATTTTAGGATTGTTTTATTTCTGTTAAAAATGCCATTGGAATTTTGATAGGGACTGCTTTGAATCTGAAGATCACTTTAGTAGTGTGGAAAATTAAAATTAATTGTTCTAATCAATGAACATGGGTTATCTTTCCATATGTATGTGTTCTCTCTAATTTCTTTTATCGATGTCTTATAGCTTTTAGTGTACAGATTTTTTACTTCCTTAAATTTTTCCTAAATATTTTATTCTTTTTGATGCAATTATAAATAGGACAGTTTTCTTAACTTCTTTCTGATAGTTCATTGTTAATATATAGAAATATAATTGATTTTGTATATTGATTGTGTATACTGTAACTTTACTAAATTCATTTATTAGTTTTAACAGTTATCAGTGAAGTCTTTGAGGTTTTCTTAATATCATGTCATCAGCAAAAAAAGGCAATTTTACTTCTTCCTTTCCTATTTCTATGCCTTTATTTTTTTTCCCCACTTAATTGTTCTGACTAGGACTTCCAATTCAATGTCAAATAAAAGTGGCCAGAGACGGGGGGATAGGGTAGTGGGTAAAAGTGGTCAAAGGTACAAACTCCCAGTTATAAGATAAATAAGTTCTGGGAGTATAATGTACAGCATGTTGGCTATAATTAACAATATTGTATTTTCTATTTGAATGTTGCTCAAGAGTAGCTATTTAAAGTTCTCATCACAGGAAAAAATATAACTATGTGAGGTGATGGATGTTAAGTACGGCTATTGTAATTATTTTGCATTATATACGTATATCAAATCCTTCTGTTGTACACTTTAATACAGTGTTAGATATCAATTGTATCTCAATAAAACTAGGAGAATAAAAGAGAGAACTTCCAGAAAAAGCCTACAGGGGGATGAGAAAGGCAGGGAACGGAAGTAGGAGAAGCTTCAGGTGGTCTTAGGCAATTTGTGTCACAGTGGTAGCCCCAGGTGCAAAAGCATAATTGTACTTCTGGAAACGGCTTCTCCAGTAACCGCAGGATAGTCCTCCAGAAATTAGTAGGTATGAGCCATCAGCATCAGGATCAGGACCACAGGACGCTAAAATGACTCTACAAGTTAATTCCTTCATACGTGTCTGCTTAGCTAAACAGAATAAAATTAAATTATATCTACCATATCTCCAGATATTCTCTGTGAGAGCATGGTGGTTGTTTGGTACCTTACAGAAGTTAGCATATGGATATGCACAGAATCGTTGTTAAATATTTAAAAATTGCTTGATTTAGTTAATTTACGCAGTATGAAAACTTTCTCATTTTTCCTTTCTATATGCATATTTAAATCTAATAGGCCAGAACCTGTTTTGTGGACAAAGGATGGTGGAGAATTGCCAGATCCTGACCGAATGGTTGTGAGTGGTAGGGAGCTAAACATTCTTTTCCTGAACAAAACGGATAATGGTACATATCGATGTGAAGCCACAAACACCATTGGCCAAAGCAGCGCAGAGTATGTTCTCATTGTACACGGTGAGTACTTTTTTGACATCGTTATATGAGAAAAAAATGAATGACCTGAAAGACTTTAAATTTATCACAATCTTTAGAATATTAAACAAAAATTTAAACGGGTTTTCTTTTTCTTTCAGGACTTTTCATAAAAGATTCACAATTAACGTGTTCCAAGTCAAAGTAATAAAATAAAATTACATCATACACTAAAAATAAAAATTAATTTTGTAAAAGGTTTTCTTTATTACAAATATATAAGTTTTGGTGGTGATGAGTAAATAATAGTGGTTTTCTTTAAATTTTACAAATAAATGCTTTTAGTTATAAATCACAATCATGAAAGCTATATTTACCTTAAGTTAATTTTGGTTGTATTATCATAAAAATATATACTTTGCTATCACAATAACTGGTTTCATAAAGAATGACAGCATGTTACTGAAATGTAGCAAAGACAGAGGTGTGCAGTACTGATAATTACACTAATTTCTTATGAACAATGATTTGAAATACCCACACATATTTTTTCTTCACTGAACTAATCTCACAATTTGAGTAAACATAACAAAATGCCAGAAACAAATATCAATACCCAAGATTAAGAGAATCTCTGTTTTTCCAAACCTCCAAAAGCCACAATTATTGTCTATGAGATAGCTTTAACATATTGCTGGATAGAGATGAACTTTTATGAGGTTGATAACTAATGCTATAGACAAAATTAGTCAAGTTTCTTTATTGCAAGACTTCTCAGAGTTTATTAAATATGTCAGGGTATATTGTGAATTTCTAAGGGAAAGAAGCATTAGATAATGGAAGGATATATGGTATATTTCCCCATGAAAACCTTTCAGAAGACTAGTTTTGTGTCTTACACAATATTAAAGTATTCCAGATGAGTGTTGTATAAAGCATGATGCTGTAATAAATCCAGTATAGCTTAAAAATCATGGAGAGAGGTTGTTTATTTAATATTTTTCCCATGAATCTAATTATAAAATATTATACAAAACATGAATTAGTTCTGTACCTTTCCAAAAAAGAATTTTGGGGGTAAAGTCTTATTCTTTGTGAAGGGATTGTATTTTAGGAAAAAAAAATTAATCTAGTTTGTGTTTTTTCCCCAGAGATTTATTTTGTTATGATGCAGACCAAAACTGGGGAAAAATAATATATATATATATTTTTTTTCAACGTTTTTTATTTATTTTTGGGACAGAGAGAGACAGAGCATGAACGGGGGAGGGGCAGAGAGAGAGGGAGACACAGAATCGGAAACAGGCTCCAGGCTCCGAGCCATCAGCCCAGAGCCCGACGCGGGGCTCGAACTCACGGACCGCGAGATCGTGACCTGGCTGAAGTCGGCCGCTTAACCGACTGCGCCACCCAGGCGCCCCGAAAAATAATATATTGAATCAATATACAAATTTAATATTTCCAAAGTACTTTGGTGTAGGCAGTCTCTCACTTCTTAATAGCACTTTGGTTATTGAAGGCAGAATAAGGCTTGCAGTAAATAGACTGTCCACATATGAACTATTTAAAGATAGAGCTGAGAGGTTGATTTCTACCATCCTATGAATTGTGCAGATTACAACTTTGGGGAAAGATGAGCCTAATCAAATTAGAGTCATAAACTGGAATTAAATGTGGTAACCCCCTGCAGACACACCCTGTCAGGCTGACTGCCAGAGAGAATGTCACAACCACTGGGTCCACTGGGTGTGTCAAGAAGATAAGTGAGATCCTTGAAGCAGGACCCAGGAGTAGTTTTCAGTTCATGCTGACCTGTATGTTTAGATCATGCAGTCATGGGAGTGTGGTCCAATTCACTCCTAACTTTCTAAGAGCTTCTCACTAACAGTTTTGGGGAACCTGGGGGCATGTTGTATAGCATGTCACATTGTGTCGAAAGCAATGTGACATAAAAAATATAAAGAATTAGAAGGGAAGTGACAGACAAAATTACAAACTTAGATGAAAAGTATGGCATTCTCTTTCTTTTCTTTTTTTTTTTTTTTGTAAGTAATTCAAGTGGAGCAAATGCATGTGTTTTCCCAGTGTTTGCAAGCTAGCCAACAGCATGATTTCCTCAGTAGCCAAGCTACCTTGAGGTATTTGGCAGTTGACATGTTTCTAATAAATACTTCTCTAACCACTTTGTAAGAAGTCATTTCTGGCTTTGCTTTTTGAACTACAATTCATCAAAAGCACCCCATGGATTAATGTTATTCATGCTGCTAGATAAATGCTGTGAAGTTCAACAGTAGTTTACCCAGGATTATTGACATGCGTAATGAGAGGCTCGATGAAACAGTGAAGCCATATTACACTCTGTTTAAAAAGGGCTCCAATTGGGTTCATTACAAAATAAAGTTTTTTTTTTTTGTTTTTTTTTTTTTTACCCTTTGCACACAGGGTATAATGTTTCATTAGTCACTGGTTGTATAAATATGAAAAGCTACTCTCTTCTGTTAATGGTTTGGCTGTTTCAAAACCCTACTAAATGATGAAATTTGAGTGGCATTTCGATCTATAATGAATGCTGTATGCATTTCGGAATGGAGTGATAAGTGATCATTTGTGAGAACTTTACCCTTTTATCTTTTACACCGAGGTTGATTTTACATTAGCTGTGATAATTTAATATAGCTCTAGCACAGAAGGGCCTTTCATGAGCTGAGACTGTGTCTTTGACTCTACCACAGTTGCCTAGGTTCTATTGATTCTTAACTTGATGGAGGTCTGAACACTTTCCTGTGAAATCATCTGCTATCTAGATGCCATCCTAATGGTTAGATTTTATTCTTTGGGTGTCAATGGAAGTACATTATTTAAATGTTGTCACATTTAGTTGTTAACAGCGCTGACATTTTGTGTTATGGTCACTGGAGGGCTTTTCTCCCCTTCTCCTAATTACGCCTTTACAAATTTTAGCTTTAGAACTACAGATGGTAATTTGAAACTGCCAGTCTAAAATTCACCCTTAGTGAAGGTCTAACAAAATTTAGCATACAAATACTTGCAGGATAAAACACTATATTTATGAAATATTTGTATTGTGCAGGTTCCATTGGGAAATAAGGTACCATTTTTCACTTAACAAGCTCAGCAATGGAAAAATCTAGCTGCTAATTTGGTAGCCTCAGTTATTGTATTAATTCATGTGAACAGAATAGGGTTTTTTTCCTTGCTTTTTGCTTTTGCATAAAAATATTGAAGTCATTCTTATGTTTTCATTGGTACCATGCTATTTATTTATTTAGGGAGGCTGATTATTTCCATGTTAATGGTGTTTAAACATGCTGTTGCATTGCTGTTTTTACTATTTGGAGAAGTCAGATGAAAAGAAAAATTCTTTCACCAAATAAATCTTTAACATTTATCTACCGAATACAAAAGCACTATAGGTGAACAGAACTCAAGAAGTTTAGAATTGAATATCGAAGATAAGTTAAGCTTTCAAGTAGATATAATATCATAATAAAGGAACTAGAGGAGTATGGACTTACAATGATGTAGCTGTTCAGAGTCTTTGAAAGTATGGTCCAAGTATCTGGACTAAAAAAAAAAATAGTAACAGAGCACTTCTGAATTATTAAAAGACAAATGGTATACATCATTAATGGAAGTACCCAACACAGGGCCAGGTGCATAGATATGCAATAAATCAAACAATTCTTATCATGTTACTAGTAGCCTCATGATACCAAAAGACATCTCGATCTAATGCTCTAGTAAAAAACTTCGCCAAGAGTTGCATACAATTTAGTGCCCACAGTCTTCCCTGTATGGTACCCAGAGCGTGAATTAGGTTATCTAAGAACAAGACAATTGTAAATTCTTGCTAAATAAGCGGTAGAGAATATCTTGAAGAGAGTGCAGGAGAAAAGTTATAATTACTTCTTTGTCTAACGCAGCATCAAGTTCAGAGGGTTTAGATACAGTATCTTCTCCCCAAGAAAAGAGCTCTCAGATGCACATCCTTCAAGTAGAGAGAACATGGAAGATGCTATTTTATCACACAAGGAATGGCTGCAGAGAATTACAGATGACCTTAGGCTAATCTTATTTTGTGGATGGAGGCAACTGAAGTCCTTATATTTATTTGTCATCAATTGATGTGAAATATATGTTCTTTTGAAAGTGTCAGAAACATATAGCACCCAGGAAAACTTGAGAATGAATATGGAAAGTGAGAAACACAAATCAGTACACTTGCTTCATATCTTTAACTTCGTTCTCATCACCCAGTATCTTTCACCTCCCTTCACCCTCATGCTAGAGAAATTTGGAACCACTCCTCAAAATACAAATGGAAGAGGAACAGATGCTGGAACTCTTTGGTAACATCTGTACCTTCAAAACCCTCCCTAAGATTTGGAAAGAAATATAGCAATGAAGTAGAAAAGAAATAAGTATTTTATTTCTTCTTCTACAGTAGTGGCACTAACTATGGCAGGTCTAGACTGTAGGAGAGAGTAACATGGAGTCAGATTAGAATTTCAGTGGAGAACCCACTCCACTCAGAACCCAACTCAGCATTGTCTCAGACAGTCATAACATAGTTGAGCACTATTCTAGAAAGGTTTGCATATTTCCCATCTCTCTTCAAACATATTCTTCCTATTACCATAAGAACCCTTATATGAGATTTAAAATTATTTTGCTACTGCTCTAATATTCCTTTACTTCATTATTTTTCTACTTGTGTGGATAAGCTTTTGAAACAATTCATTACTTCTTCATTATCGTAACTTACTATTCTTGTTGTGAGTGAAATTGCCCACGACAGACCCTGCCATGTTTTTACTTTTATGTGTAGATATTTTGCCTTTGTAGCAAATTTTAGTTTTACAACCACATAAAAACTAGTAAAATCCTCCATAACTAGTATAATTATAGTAGAAAGTAAAAAATAATAAAAAGTTTCTTTATATTTCTGTAACGTCAATCAGTTTACTGACAGTCACTGACTTGATATCTCTAACATATCACTTGACAGTTACCGTTTGTTTTATGTATTTGATCATGTATCTGTTGAAATGAATACTGATGAAAAATATGATATTGATTTTTTATGTTTCCAGGATAATTTACCTCAGAAATAACACACACACACACACACACACACACACACACACACACACACAATAGGATCCATCACATTTTATTGTTAGTTAATAAGAACCATCATAAAAAGAGTGTTTCAGATTTTTAATAGAGAGAATATTACTTCTAGAAATATCTGTGTGTTTTAGTCTAGTGAAAGGTATCAAGCTATTAAATATGCCTTTTCAGCTTTTAAAAATCAATATAACTACTATTTTCATTTCACTCTGTTGTTATTATAAATAATAAATGTCAGAAATACTCAGAGACAGAGTTATACACACAAATATTGCATAGTCCTGCATTAAGCCAAGCACCTAGCTTTGTTGCATAGTTTAGACATATATCTTTTTCAGAGATTATACATAAGTATAGGCTCACTTTCAGTCCTCAGTGCTGAAATTTTCCCTTTCACTTGATTTGCTTACCATGGGAGAGAGACAAACGGAGTCATGGAGGGTAGGCTTTCTTTCACTTCAGCAAAAACCTCCAAGTCATCTATCACCTCCTTCAAAGTTTCGCTAGAGTGTAGAACATAAGTTCAGTTGCTTTAGGGTTATTAGTACCTGATCCTAAATTTAGCAAAATAGTTAATACATGTATAGGTGAGTGAGGTAATAATTATGAAACAGATTAGGGCTATCATAAACTAATACCTTAAACTTGTTTTTAAACTTCACTTACCATAAGAACTAAGCAAATATGATTATGATATGTACATTTCTTGTCTTGAAATATATGTTACACATATTCATGTCATGATTATCAATGATTTGAAAACTCTTGAGAACTTTCATCACATTAAAATGAAAAATGTACCTCTGTGCTTCCTAGTAAATATGTAGCTAAAAAGTTGGCAGTAACATGTACATTTACCATTACATTTATCTAGCAATGAAACATTTGGAAACATTGAGAGCGTTGCAAGACTACATGCCTTTTTTTTTCCTCTTAGTTGTAGTGTTAGGCGAGGTGCAACAGATCACTGTGGAACTAAGAGAATGAGTTCATATGGGTAGGTGGCCAGGGAGAAAGAGAAGTCTGGATTACGGACAGATGCACAACCTAGTAAACATTAAAAAGGGATTCAGCTAAAATCTGTTCCCTCACATGGAAACAGACCTACCAGTTGGTAAATTAATTCTGTGTAGTCATAATGAGCATTTTTCCTTTGGAGAAGCTTTCTTTAGAAGTGTCAATGGGAAAATACACAGTGTGGGAAGAAAAGGAGAGAAAAGACATCCATATGGAGCAAAAAACAGTGCACTCATGGAAGAGCCCTATGGTTGCTGCCTTCATCTCTGGTGGAGAGTTTGCAGACAGTAAGCTAGTTGGACAAGTCTTAAAACAGTGCCTTCTTTAATTGCTGAGATAAAACATCGGTTCTGGACATGAATACAGTAGGGAGAGCCTGTGGGAAAGGCACACCTCTGCATAAATATGCTGTTGAACTCTGCAGAGAGAAGTGGAATAGGATCAAATAGTGGAGACAGGAGCACTTTTGCATTATAAAACATTTTAAAAGTTGCATACGTGCAGGCATACATATCACCGTGTTGAGGTTTAATTCCATCTCTTTGTTTTAAGATGAGCATGAATTGTATAAAATGAGGTTTTACCTTCAGAGTAAAATTCCCGTTCAGAGATAGCACTCAACCATTCTGCAGTAAATGTTTCGATGATACCTACCTCGACCACTGGCTAAAATGTCCATGGGGAAAACCCTCATTCCTGCCTGAAGGGAGAGTCCATCGCCCAACAATTTTAGCATTGTAAATATCTTTTCTTACACTATTTATACATAATCTTTTCTATCAGTTGCAGTAAGGTAAACAGAAGAATAGAATCCATGACTCTCAGTCTTGCTAGATTTTTTATGTGGAAATAAGGTGAGTTTGTAGCTTTTCAAAGGTCTACAAAGCTCTTGCATTCAAGTGTATGCACACTAATTGGCAAATTCATTTAAGAATTCAAGCAATATTCAATGGCCCAATGACGAAAATTGAAGCATCTGTTTTCAGAAATAATGGCACACCTAACTAGAAGATACATATTTTTCATGAAACCTGCTTAGTAGCTTCTTACAGTGTAATTTTTACTAACATTGTAACAACACATCATGTGCTTGTTCCAGAACCTAAGAACTATCCTTGACTCCACTTGAGGCTAATCTCCAATTCATCAGCAAGTTCTGATGACACTATTTCCAAACCATGTGTTCAGTATGTCCACTTGTCTCCATTATTCTCTCTAGCCTACACTATTGACTTCCATGTCTACAATCTCTTTCCCACACATATAAATGTTCTAAATACACATTCCTTCATATATTTCCCCTAAGTTTTTCCAAAGGCATTTCATCACACTTAGTGTAAAACCCAAATCCTTATTAACCTAGCTTACCAAACCATACACAATATGCTACTATCTACATACGTGACATCTCATTACTCTCTACACAATCACTTGTTTCTCTGGATCTCCTTCAACTCCTCTAAGACGTCGAGCTCAATCTCTTTTAAGGAAGTTTGCTTCTGCCCAGAATGCTTGTCCAGGAAGTACAAGGAATTCTGTCATGAACGCGGGTATTTGCAAGAGTGATTTCTTATCATTCAGATCTCAGATTAAATGAATCTTCCGAAAAAGGATATTTTTGTCCCACTCCAATCTCAAATAGCGCAAATCACACATCGCTTAATTTTAATTCTCTGCAGGGCATTTATCATTATTTGGTATTTTAGCTGTGTATTTGTATATTTGATTGTATAAATGTGTATGTATACATATATGTATGCATTTATGTGTATATATATGTGTATATATATATATATATATACCTGTTTACATGAATATTACCAGTATATTATGACTTTCTTGAAAGCAGAGATCTTATGAGTCTCATTTATCTCTGTATCTCTAGCTTTTAGAACAATGCCTTCTAAATAGTAAGCAATCAGTAAATACTTCTCCAATGATTACATTTCTTTGTCTCTGTATATCTCTATCTTTGTCTCTCTCTCTTTTTCAACAGAAGAAACTTTAATAAAATGTGTATGAATGTATACATATATACATACACAAATGCCCATATTCACATATATGCATATGTGTGTGTGTTCATATATACTGCCTTGACTTCTGAGCAAAAATGGGGAAACTGATATTCATTCTTTGGTCACCCAAATCAAGACCTTTAGGTTTCATCTCTTATTAGGAAAAGAAGTGAGATCTAGAGATATATTTATTTGGCAATCCATATGTAAATGATGCCTTATACAGTTAAGCAGTGAATGAAACGAACAACTGTGTATAGAATAAATAATATCTTTAATAGAAATCCTAGAAATTAGAAGACTTATATAATTGACTTCACATGTCTGTTCATTTTTTTTTTCAAAATTATGAGATTATTGCTTACTAACAATTGGATTTGTTTTCTTTGGAAATCTGTAACATCACTTATAAAGATAAGATTTATTTCTGGCCAAATATAAAGTGTTTTCTGAAAATCTATATCACAGTGCTATAGTACCTAATATTTTATTATTTCAGGAAATCTTTCTTGAGTATCTACTATGTACAAAGTGCTAGGCCAAGCACTGCAGAACCTATAATGAATAAATAAACACTCCCTATTATGCCTGGACTTCTCAGTAAAAATGAACAAAAGTGAAGTGTTTTCACCCCAATCCTTCACCATGATGCAACTTCAGAGATGTTTTTAGGATCCCTTCATTAATTGTAATATTCCAAGAGACGCATTCAGGAGAATATGAAATTCCATAGTTAGAAATACGTCAGTAAAATATTCACTTTCTTATTTAGAGCATGTCTTAGATGTAAATAACTTGGAGAAGGTTATCAGTTTGTATAACTAAATCCCATGTGGAAACCAGTTCATTTAATAATCTATTGTAAGATTAGGAAAGACCTTTCTTTATGTTAGAACTCTGAATATTAGGGATACAGGTCAGGATCTAGATTTCTCCATCAGTGTGTTTCTACTAGATCACACTTCCCTTGTGTATTTTCAGATTTGATTTGAGTTTTTTCTTTAATGGATGACAGAACTATTCTCCAAAAAACAACCTTTCATCCTTACAGAGCTTAAAGTGTTTGACCAACTCATCTGATTCATTTTGGTAAAGTACTTTTAAGAAGGAGCTCACAGTATTGACATAGGTGGAGCTAAATAATGTGGGATCATCCACTTGAAAGGATTTTTCCTACTTTAGATTTTACTTTACTTTTGTAAGTTTGGAACTTGAAGAAGTATTTTTAAAGAAAAAATGCATATATTTTTTTTCAAATAACAGACTGATTTTATTCATAAACTTTCCTTGTAATTACATAGAACTGTTGGTTACCGCCTACAGTTGAAAATTGCAGTACTTTTCATTTTTTAAAAACAGCTTTTTTTTATTATAAAAGGATTCCATTTAGTATGTGAAGCCAGTGGAAGCTATCAGAAGGATGAAAAGGGATTCATTCAAATCTAATTTTTAAAAGGGCTCCTTTTTATGAAGCAGACGTGGTTACCATACAACTCTTGAGGAGGAAGTATGTACTGGCAAGTTGAGGCCTTGTCAACCTGGTGGTTGTCATTTAAGTAAGAGCCTTGGTGCTGTTATCCATTCTTATGCTATAATCCAAATAGGCTGCTACATGTAGCTGAACATAATGGGAACAGATAAACGCCCTTCTCTGCACAGGTGAAAAAGCAAATATAGTACATTTTTCCTCTTACAATTGCTTCCAATGGCAGTGCAATTATCAGTAAGAAGGTTAAGGATGCCTTATTATTTTTAAGGTTAGGAAATGTGGATAGCTTCTATCACAAAGATACTTCTTACCTTAATACTTCTAATATATGTTGAGTTCCGACTCTTCTGTATCTCCATTAATAATCCTTGGCTTGGACTCACTCTTGATTACCCTGGGACCACCCTGGGGAGTTAGTGACATAAAGCAGAAAGAAAGTAGACATATGGAGTCCAGACTAAATAGTAACAATTTTTCTCCCTATTGAACACTAGTCCTTAGAGAGAAACAAGCAGCTTGGGCTTCTGGGACTCTTTAGACTTAATTTTGCTTAGAAAATCCATTCTGAATGGGCCAGAATGCCATTTTTAAAAAGAGAAACTGCCACCAAACAAAACACGTTGACAAGTTAGAAATTATTGTACACTGCATTTGTAGAGAACAGAACATACCTTTAACCTGAAAAGCTCGTTATTGGAAAAAAGGTGCTACACCACTCTTCAATTTATTGTATACAGTGCTTGTTGGAACTGATTTCATTTTAACAAGGTTATACAGGATCTGCTGTGCTCTAATAAGCTCCAGTAACAAAATGTGGTTGCATTTTGTTAAACTCCTTCATTAGGATGTGATTAAAAAGGGTACTTTTCTATTTTTTGAATTGGATGACATGATTTAGAGCTCTAACACATTTTAAAACATTGAAAAACTGCATGCAGAATATAAAATTCTTCAGTGTACTACATCTTAATTTTTTAAATAAGCATTTGGACTTGAAGACTCTTAGCAGAAATTTCTAAAAACTATCTCACACATCGTATTAGGAAGGGAGAGGATTTTTTTTGCACTCACTAAGCATGAATAAGGCTCAATTACTGACTCATGTTATTAAAAATGATACTATTCCCTATTTACTGACATCATTGTCATTATCACCAGTAGGAGTCTTATTTATAAAGCACTAGTCAAATTCAAAGCATAGAGCCAGGTACCTGAAGGAAGCACAGAGGTGTATCATAGATTCTGTTCTCTGTTATCTGTGTATATTCTGCATACTGTTTACTGTATTAATAAGAATTCAAATAATAGAGTGTATTAATAGATTATGTAAATTAGAAAAATAGCATCACACATGTATTTTATTCTCCACTGGGGGAGACAAAGAGGGACATGGAGTTAGTGAGAGGCCCATAACTTTGGTTGTGCCTATAGTGGTGTGCCATGAACACAAACATTATTGTCATGGGGATCTTGATAAGAAAGTGAGGGAAGCACTATATAAACTCAAAAAGCATGATGGGTATTCAGAGAGAAAGGAAATCAGTTTATATTCAGTTGGTCAAGGAAGTCTTCACAGAGCAGGTCCAGATCAGGCAGGAACTTGGGAGTAGCATTTTACTAGGTATATCAAGAAAGGGATAGAGATGGGAAAATACTAGGGGGTTGAATCAGAGTAAACTTGTCCCAAGTTAAAATGATATTTTAAAAGCCAAAGATATGTTGCCTTATGAGCCTATAGTTAATTATATATATAGTGTGTGTATATATATATATATATATACATGTATATGTATACATGTATATATATATATATATATATATACACACACACACACACACACACATATATATATATATATATATATATATATATGACAGTAACATAATATGTAACAAGCATGTGTAGAAAGAAGTATCTGCTAAGTGCCTTGAAAGTGCTTTGAAGGAAGATATTAACTGCAGAATTTGGAAATGCTTTACAGATGAGGTCATATTTAAACTAAACTTAAAAGACAAGAAATGTAATGTTAGTGTCATATAACAGGATGTGGCTCTGAGAACATGGCGGCAAAGAGACCAGCAAGAGCTGAGTCTAGAATTTTGGGAAAAGACTTGTGTTGGGAGCAGATGTCTCCTTGTGTGCTGGACTTCCACTTTTTTGCTCACCTTAACTGGCCACTATGAAAAATAAAGAAGCCAGACATGAGGGCCCTGAGGAACTTTAGTCCCTGTTGTTCCAGCACAGTGCCTGAAAGCAATGGTGGAGACAGTTTGGAATTCTTCATGACAGAATCAAGCAGGTAGATCAGGGGTGACGATGGACTGCTGAATTTGTGGGAACAAAGTTGAGCCATGGTTCCTGGACACAGATTTTAGTTTCCTGACTCAACAAATTTGTTGTGTGAGCTGAAATTGTGCTTCTGCGAGTGAATAGGTCCTTATAGAAGTATTCCACACTATTTATACTGCATTTATTTGTCACCCAGCATTCACGAACATGAATAACTTTTGCTGCCTACTTAGACTTTGCCTGCACTAATATGCAATTGGACGATGACTAAATTTGGGGTTCAGTGGACATTATTGAAATACTCCTGAAATTTTCTTTTACATGAAAACAGTTGTAATCCATACTTCATGTGTAGGTAAAACTCTAAGCAAATGTTTTCATTCCTGAAACCTTTACTTTTCTCAGTTTCCTATGAAAAATGCTCACATTTTTCCTTTAAACAAATCCCTGAATTTTCTATAGTAGATGTCTATCTAGACAAACAAAATCTCATTATTTTTACTTTGTTCACTCCTCAAAATACAATTTTTCTCCACTATACATTTTATCAGTTACTCACTCTTCATTCTTTATGCCTTAACCTCCAGAAAATATATAACACAGTTCATTTCTTTTGTAAATTGTAACTTCTGAACTTTTTATTGGTAACCACTTTTTTTCAGGAAAAATTAATATTATTTGATTGAAATACAACCTTCTCCAAGGAAAATAGCAATAAAAAATTTGGCCCCATCTTTTGTATTGTAGAAATCAGAGATGAAATGCGATATAGTTAATTGATTGACTTATTATATAGTTGTCATTTATGAATTTTAATATTCATAAATTATGTCACAAACCATTTTCTCAATTTTTCTAGTGTATAGTTACTTAGTGTCCATGCCCAGACATCCTTTCATCATATGATGTTAACTTATAAGGCATATGTTAAGATCTCCTAAAATCAACATCTCGTATTCAGCAAATTACATGTAATATTAATATGGCTGCAGATTATCTTGCTTGAACAGAGTAAATTAATGTCAAATCAGGATGTGGTTATTTTTGTCATGTTTTGTGCATGTATATAATTCTTCTGTATGTAGATTAGTTTATTTTTATTCTTGAGAAAAAATAAATGGATATGTCTTAAAAGGGGAAAAAATGACCTGCATTTTCTATCCTGTACTGTATTTGATTGAACAATTTGTATAACAGTTTAATGGTTTTAAAAATGTACAGAATTCTAGACACTTCTAAAATGAAACAAATGATTAGTACTAGTGTTTCTTATTTCATGTTTCCTTATGAAAATGTAGTTCCATTTTCCCTATGAATGTCTAAGTAAAAGACCAAAAGTGAATGAACCAAATCAAATCTCTTAAACAATCGCTAAATGATGCCAAAATGTTGCTACTCAGTTATAGGAGTGAAAAACCAGAGATGAGTGTTTTGACTTAGAAAAGGCAGCTCAGAGTCCTTTTCTAATTTCTGCTTTTACAAGAGTTACAGTCAGGCAGCTAAAATAACTAATCTTGAGATGGAAGTGTTGGAGAAATCACTCCATTATACTCATATGGAATAAAATATTCTCTCTGTACCATAACATACATATATATTCACATATATTTAAATTTAGGACAAGGAAGCTCTATCTCAAAGTTCTGTCATCCATTAAGGGGCTATAATAATAGATAACTCCAAAATTTGTCATGCTCTTTTACTACTGATCACAATAGGATTTGCTTAGTGAACCCTGCTGACCATTCACCCTTTTTCTGAAGGTCTCAAATTAGGTGCAAATGAAGAGAGTTCATAAGGAGACATGGAGGACATGAATCTCTGGGCAGGCTCGCACTGCTTTCAGAGTAGCAGGAGAGGGGAGCGATGATTCCTTTTGTTAGCAAGGAAACATATTGAAGGAAGAAGCTGTATGTCGTGGCCTTAGAAATTTATCTTTCGGGAGCACCTGGCTGGCTCAGTTGGTAGAGCATCTGACTCTTGATCTTGGGGTCTGATCAAGTCCCACAATGAGGATAGAGTTTACTTAAAAGAAGTAAAAGGAGGTATTTTTTTCTTAGGAGAAGTAATATAATCTTTAGCTTTATATTAACTAGATGACCCTGTAAAAAAAAAAATGGACTTTTCTAGATCTCCTAAAATATGTCATATGCTTATAATGCTATGAAAAAGTTCATTTATTCACCTTCTAAATGTGCTAGGATCCTAACAACAAAGTAGGCAGAGTTTTTCCCTTCAAGGATTAATTGCCAAGTGTGGAGACTGACATCAATAAAAGCTTAGATAGAAGAGAGAAGTTATCATACATTTATTTTTTATCTTTCTAAGAATTCCAACTAATCTTATGTTGTTGAATTTCAGTTGATTCTGATTACTCTCCTGGTGTTGAATATTTAGATTATTACAATGTTTGCTCTTTTACAATAGAATAAGTAATGGGACAAACAAGAATGTGCCATAAGAAGGATAAAGGCAAATGTTTTAAAATGTTTCAGAACACATAAGATGAAATAAAGTTAGTAGTGATTAAAAACATGTAACAGTGATTGAGAGGGTTTACTTGTTTGACAGATACCTTTCCTGACCCAACTGTCATTTGGCCAAGGCGCTTTCCATTAAATTGCTTCCAGCAGGTTTGTTTTTAGGTACATAGGCAGTCAAGAAGGAAGGATGAGAGAGGATGATGAGCAGATAAAGAGGAGTCGGTATAAGTCAATAATACTTTGTAGTATTACCTCATCTGTCTGGACACTTCAAAAGATTCTAAGGTGGTTCTCTTAAAGTAGAGTAACAATTGTTAAAACTATTGTTTCCTTAATCCTTGAAATGTTAGCCAAGGAAAAACCCTATATTTCATGCATTTTCAGTTATAGGAAATAAAGATATTGTTTGGTTTACACAAAAATGTTCATAGTACCTGAAAATACATGGGCTCTTTCCAAAACAAATCAAGCTGATTTTCGTTATGGAATAAAGGGGGAAAAAAAGTCCAAATAATGTTTTTTTTTTGGCCAGACTAAAAAATGGACAAACAAAAACACTAAAACCTATTATTTGTGTTATACTTCTTAAGAATTGAATGATATTAGCTAATTTTGAAAGGCTGTTTTTCAGATCTAATGGAATCTTATTTTAACTTAGTGTCTGGTAGCTAATAATCTGATGTTTATCATCTGTGCTAGGTTTGGTAGTAGCAGGTTCTTTACATGAGGTGTTATATAGGACTAACATTATTATATGTACTTGATAACCTTCTAAGGTATTTCCTTTTGCATAAATTAAATGCATATATTTTGAGATCCTAATGAGAAAAGGATTTTACTAGCAGACGAAGAATGTATTATTTTCTTTTTTAGATATGCCTGAAAATTAAAATTACTCATGTTTTTTTTCATTTAGAAAATATCTTTCATTTACCTCCAGCCTGCCACACCATTTAGAAAAGCTTACCATGAAAATAAGAATATTATAAAAATTAGTAAATAAGAAGTATATGTGCACATATACATAATATTTATTCAGATTATAATGTTGTTAAAGTCAGTTCTGTTTTATGATCATGGTAATCTCACAGCAGGCAATGCCCATTTTCTCCAGTGATTAATGTAGCACCATTGAGTTTTTAGAAGGTTGTTTTCTTAATTTGACTGTCTAGGAAGCATTTTCCCTGTTGAAAAACAGGTGTAAACATCAATACCCAAGATAAGAGAGTGAGCTCCTACTGTTTTCTGATGTCTCCAGTGTAGAGAACTCAGAAGGTTAAAGTCTGAGGATTGGGTAAGGCTAATTTATCAGAAGTAAAAAACTAGAAAATTTTTGGTGTGATTCAAAGACTTCAGCTGAGAGAATGACAGGAAGCCTTTTAACGGCAAAATAATCTGTCAAACGCTTTGAATATATAGGGACTGTGTGGCAAACATGTGAAATCAAACCCCAGCACAGTAATTACAGGTAATTTGTGAACTGTTTCTCATTTCCTCACTGTGTAA
Source organism: Panthera uncia (assembly GCF_023721935.1). Lineage (NCBI taxonomy): Eukaryota > Metazoa > Chordata > Mammalia > Carnivora > Felidae > Panthera > Panthera uncia. The sequence continues at coordinate 37,837,744 of NC_064810.1, forward strand.
ATTATATGCCTATTCACTTGAGACAAGATTTGACTTTTTGAGAATCTTACTGAGATTCTGTAGCTTAACACTGGCCCTATTGTTTCAGTGTTCCCTATGCTGCTCTTCAAATTTGCAGCCAGTTTTGAGTGAAAGGAGGGAAGATTTTGGTGTAAAGCTCTAAGTTATTCTGTTTATTTTGTTTTCTGTATTTGAGTCTACTGTTAACTTTCGGCAACTTTGATTATGGATCAGGTGTTTAATATTATGGTTCAAGTCTATGTTCAATCACCTCTCCTATGTATGCCAAATAAAATAAATCATAAACCTTTCAGAATATTGGGTTCCATGCTAGTTGACTCAATACCTGTTAAAGACTCCTAGGTACTGCAAAATTGTTAGAAGGCGTTACCAGCTAATCAGGGTAAGAATTGCAAGACTCTAAGCTGTACATTAACATCATTTGTGAGAAAAGGAAAAGCAAAGTAATAATAATAACAATAAGCTTCTTTTTTTTGTTTGTTTCTAAAGATCGCTCTCATTTTATTTCCTGCCATTAAGTTTTCCTAAAAGAAAAAAAAAAAATCAAAATTAAAAAAAAAAAGAAAACCATTTAACACGCATATACTCATCCATCATTAACATTTCTTTAATCTTATATGGTGGCGTTATTTGTGTTTATTTCTGTTGTGTTTTTTTCTTTGTTTACTTCTTTGACAAAGCATGTCACTTTTTGTTTTACCTAGTTGTATTTTGCTACTGCATGTCACATGTTTTAAATGACTCAGTGAACAAATGAATTCTTGTCATTTTAAATTTCACTCGAAATATTACAAACAATCTGCTCATTCTCAAACACTGCTCCACATTTTTTGCTTTGGGTGGGAGCATGCAAAAGAAGTGAACCAAAAAATGGCAAGAACTGTGTGGTATGGCCAGCTTTGTACCCGATAATCTGTTGAAGCCTGTTAAAGTTAAACCTAAGTAAGATGTATGTATTTATAATTTGAATCATTTGTGTTTCTCTTTTGTTTGCATGATATGATTTTGTTTTATATTTTGTTTTTTTCCACTCACCAGATGTTCCCAACACTTTGCTTCCCACCACTATCATCCCCTCCCTTACCACTGCAACAGTCACAACCACTGTAGCCATAACAACCAGCCCAACCACATCTGCAACAACCAGCAGCGTAAGAGGTACAGTATGCTTCTTTGTTATGGCCTGGAAAGCACATTAAATGAAGCTTTAAAGGGTTTTTTTTTAAAGGGTAGAAAAATTGAGATCCAATTTTACTTAATTATAAGAACTAATTAAGTCACCTAAATTGCTATCAATTAGGGTTATTGGGATAGAATATGAGACAAGGTGTTACATTTTAATTTTTTTAGTGTCACTTATGACTACTATGAAAATATTCCACAATATCGGCTAAAAATATATGGAGCAAACACTGAGCAAAGTTAAATGTGAACATGGGGCACTTTTTTTTTGCCTTGCCTTGTAATTGTAAACAAAGAAATAAGATGTTCAAGTTTGCAGAGGTAGCATTTGCTCTTTAAAGACCTGATGTAAATGGCTTATTCCTCTGCCACTAGATTAAAAATACCCACAGTGTTGAATGTGTTCTAAAATTGGCATAATTCATGGGGTCATCATAAACTGTTCACCACGTAGAACTTTTAAGTAAATATTCAACATGTCACCCTAAAGTGATTCTCTGAGTAGATCTATTCCACTAACAGAATGTTCTCAAAACAAATGTTGATAAAGTTGTCTAGGATGATAGGAATTCATATGTGGCTCCATGAGTAATCTCTGGTATTGGTTTATTATTAATAAATGTTTTTGCCTAAAGGAGAGCAACCTTGAAGAAATTGAAGTAATCTTTAAAGGCAAAAAAATAATTACATGATGGTTCAGAAATATAAAAAAGCATTCCTGAGCAGTCATTGAGTGGTTAGTAGGTGATGAAGAAATTAAAAGGAATTGTCTGAGTTCATTATAGAAAAACATGTTTTAGACTTAATTTTTGCATAAGCAATGCTCATAGAGAATTTGTCCTATTTAAGTCTGTCTTTTTGTACTTATACATGTCTTATGTCATGCTGCCTATACTAATATGTTTGTTAAGCTTAACAATTTAACTCAAAATCATGGGACTTTACATTAATATATATGTAATCAAAGTTATACTAAGGACTGGCTTAACATTATTTTCCTCCAATATACTATCTGTTTTTCTTGAGGTTTTATTAATTTTCAATATTAAATTGAGTTTCTGGTTTTGATGTAATGGTTATCATAGTGTTTATCTCGTTTCTGAAAAATTCTTATATTTGATAATTATTTTTTGATAATCATGTTAACTCTATTATATAAGATTGATAACTGAAGTTTGATGATAGTAGCAATAAGAATTTCTCAAAAATTACTATTTATTTTAGTATTACTAGGCAAACTGTATTTGAGCTAAATCTACAAGTGAGAAGAATTTAAAGATCTTTCTCATATCAATTTATATGAAAATCAAGTAAAAGTAATAAAAATCAAAAAAGGTAAAAAATACTTTGTGATATTATAGGAAATGAAAGATACCTAAATTTTTACTTTGCTTCATTTTATTATTTTTCCAAAGATTTTACAAATAGCAATTTATTTTTTTTTTAACGTTTATTTATTTTTGAGACAGAGAGAGACAGAGCATGAACGGGGGAGGGTCAGAGAGAGGGAGACACAGAATCTGAAACAGGCTCCAGGCTCTGAGCTGTCAGCACAGAGCCGGAGGCGGGGCTCGAACTCACGGACTGCGGGATCATGACCTGCGCCGAAGTCGGCTGCCCAACCAACTGAGCCACCCAGGCGCCCCTACAAATAGCAATTTAAATAAAATGTAATTACTGCATGCTAACAAAATCTCTATGATAATATTAAATTCTGACTGTCAAATCACTTTGATGGAAAAAGACGATGACATAATGACTTAATTTTTTTGAAGACGTTCTTATAGCAAAAAACAAAAAAACATTTCCTGAGGCACCTGGGTGGCTCAGCTGGTTAAGCGTCCAACTCTTGATTTCCGCTCAGGTCATGATCTCATGGTTCCTGAGTTCCAGCCTTGTGCTGGTCTCTGCACTGGCAGCCCAAAGCCTGCTTGGGATTCTCTCTTTCTCTCTCTCTCAATCTCTCTCTCTCCACCCCTCCACCCCTCCCCTGCTTGTGCACTCTCTCTCTCTCTCTCTCTCTCTCCCTCTCCCTCTCTCCCTCTCCCCCTCTCCCTCCCTCTTTCTCTCTCTCTGTCCTTCCCCTGCTTGTGCTATCTCTCTCTCAAAATAAATAAAATAAGCATTAAAAAATTCCTAATAGTCAATTATTCCTTCCTCTTCAAAAATTTTTTTTGAGGGCTTGCTATCTATATATGAGGCTATGCCAGGTTGTACAATTATACAAATCAAACATATTCTATCTAAAATAACTAGCAATTACATAATGCATTCTGCACCCTCCCTAAGTAACCAGTGTCTGTACTTATTTAAGGGAAAGTCTTCATGCTCTTTGTGAACATATATACATGCATCTTAGTATAAAAAAGAGAAAAATGTTTTATTTCAAATGAAGTGTTTAATAACATATTTAATACTCGTTCACATGCATCTTAAGTGGAGTCTTCCCTATTGCATCTTCACCAGCTGTTAAAATGAAATCAATTTTCTACTTTTTAAAGTAAATTCACTTTTTACAGGTTTCCTAAAATGTTCTGTGCACTTTAAAAGTGATAAAGAATTAACCTTTGCTGCAGAAGAACATGCAAATAAACTAACCTCAAAGAAGACACACACACGCAAATACACACACACGTGCACTCACATGCCATTCCCTGTTATTTTTACCTAAAGGTTGAAAGACAATATTTTTCAAATGGCACCAAGGTATGTGGAAAGAAAAAATGTATTTTATAAGTTAGGCAATGCATAGTAGTTATTTTGTATAGGAAAGAAAATTGCAGCACTGACATTAAGTATTAATCTAATGCCTTTTTTTCTCTTCTATGTTCAATAAACCCCTGAGGGTGGGGAAAGTCATTGGGCGCACCTGTATCATTAATGTTCTAGTCCATATTTGAGGGAGTGGAAAACTCAGTATATAAACATTGTTATGAATTTTTTTATTTTATGTTTTTATCTGTTTAATTTCCATTTCCATTCACTAGAATGTGAAGTTCAGCAAAGCTAGGACCTTAGTTGTTTCACTTAAAAAAATTTTAATTTATTTGAGTACAGTTGACATACAATGTTATATTTGTCTCAGGTGAACAGCATAGGGATTTGACAAATTTATACATTATGCTGTGTTCACCACAAGTGTAGCTACCATCTGTCATCATACAGTGCTGTCATAATGTCATTGACTGTACTCCTTATCCTGTTCGTTTCATTACCATGACTCATTCATTCTGTAACTAGAAGCCTGTATCTCCCACTCCCCTTAACTCCTTTTGCCCACCGCCCCAATCCCTTCCTCTCTGGCAATCATCAGTTTGTTCTTTGTATATAGAGGTCTCATTCCGCGTTTTGTTTGTCTTATTCATTTGTTTCTGTTAGATTGCACATATGAGTGAAATCATATTGTTTTTATCTTTCTCAATCTGACTTGTGTCACTTAGCATAAAACTCTAGGACTATGTTCTTGCAAATGGCACAATCTTGTCCTTTTTTATGGCTAATACTTATGTGTGTATGTATGTTTGTGTGTGTGTGTGCACCACATCTTTCTCATGACCATCTTCCTTCATGACGCTTCCTTAAGCATTCATTCATCTATCAATGGACATTTAGGTTGCTTCCATTTCCTGGCTATTATAAACAATTCTGCAATAAACGTAAGGGTGCATATTTCTTTTTGAATTAGTGTTTTCATTTTATTTGGGCGAATATTCACTAGTGGAATTATTGGATCATATGGTATGGCTATTTTTAAATTTTTGAGGAAACCCCATACTGTTTTTCACATTGTTGTGAATTTTGTACACAAGTGTTTTTTAAGTTGAATGATATTCCTTTATTTGTATATTACCTATTAAATTAGAGCTTTCAGATGCAATTACGTTTTCAATTTAATTCACTTATTCATAAATTAATAAAAGATGTTTCAAAAGGATCATACTAATAATCTAAGGAAATCTGAGAACTGAAGAGAACTCAATATTGTCATCTTACAGTTTTTTTTAAGTTTATTTGTTTCATCCCTTTCATTCAGTAATCTAAAGTAACTGTATTTGATTTTATGAGGTTTAAATGTTATTTCTTCAAATTTCATAAACCATATTTACCCACCTATGTATATATTTAATAAATGACTGTAAATAAATCACCATTCATTTCTTTATCTGCCCTCTTTCACCACTACTAAGTTTTCCAGTCTGAGATATGATAAACATAACTATAGAGAACAAACTGAGGGAGGTGGGCAGCTGATGGGCTAGATGGGTGATGGGTATTAAGGAGGGTACTTATTGTGAGGAGCACTGGGTATTACATGTAATGAATCACTAAATTGTTCTCCTGAAACCAGTATTAGACTGGTTTGTTGACTAACTACAATTATGTGTTGACTAACTACAATTTAAATGAAAATTTGAAAAAACTACATTTAAAGAATTACACCTGTGGCTATATTAGAAATCAGGGTGAAATAGAACAAAACAAACTCCTCAAATCCCTCAATTTCACATCTCTTCAATTTGTATGTGAAATGCATCCCCCTAAGGAGAAATAGGAACTTCAACCATATGGAATAAAAGCTGGCCATTAACACTGTCTTGTCGCAAATAAAGGTGTTAAGACATAGAGAAGCCAGCAAACTTCAGCTGTCATGGGAAAGAGAAAATAAGTGTGCCCTAGGGGCATCTTTGGGTGTGAATTTTAGTTCTTTTGTTTACAAAGTCTTTGGTCTTGCACCATGAACCACATTGGGCCTCAGCATTTTTATCAGAAAATGAGAAACACTTAATAGAAGCATTTAATTCCCAGGTGTCTTGCAGATTGGATAGTATCTAGAGTTCTGAAAACATAATCAACAATCAATGTATGATAGGATTATTTCTCACTTCTCTTTAGTAAAACAAATGTGTTTACTTGTAGTTGTATGATGCAATTACTGAAATTTTATATGTATGTAAATATATAATAGTGGTTTGCAATGGTTTTTGGTGGTAGTGTACTGATTACTTTTAAGCCTATTTTTTATTGATTATATAAAAAAGATAGATAACATGTTACTAGAGCATATAGAATTTATTTACAAATATAACAATAATTTATAAAATTTCCATGAAGTTTATAGTATTCTTGATTTGTAGCATATATCTAAAATCTGAACATTTTATAGATCTTTTAAAATGTTTTCATTACAAGAGACTATGGCTATAAGACATTTTAATTTCTGCTTTTGGAAATGACAGGGTTTTTTAAAAGTCTAGTGGCCTGATTAATCCTATCACTCAATTCAGATGGCATATTTATACTCTCTTATAAATGTTTCCTGTTTTTTGGTTTTGTTTTTGTTTTTGTTTTTTTTTTTTGGATCACTGTGATAAATATTAATGAGTTAAATACGATCATTTATAAAATGGTTCCAAATGACCTGATGTGATTTCTAGTATTAATATTATTTTAGCATGGTGTTTTTAATTTGAAAACATCTTTCATTTCGATCATATCACACAGTTTTAGTTTCATAATAATTATATCATAATCTTGGAATCTTTAGCATTTTACAGATAACAATATTGAAGTATTGAAAATTCTAAAACCATATATGAGACAATGACATATATCAGTGGTTATGTCTATTCGCATGATTTTTAAAAATAGAATTCACCAATCAATGTTTTATACTTATCAAGATAGAAAAACTTCTAAACTCCTAATTGCAGTTTCTGACTCAGCAAAACTGTAAATGCCTTTGAAGTATAAATATGAGATGATAGGTGCACCTGGGTGGGTCAGTCGGTTAAGCGTCCGACTTTGGTTCAGGTCATGATCTCATGGTTCGTGAGTTTGAGCCCCGCGTCGGGCTCTGTGCTGACAGCTCAGAGCCTGGAGCCTGCTTGGGATTCTGTGTCTCCCTCTCTCTCTCTCTATCCCTCCCCTGCTTGTGCTCTCTCTCTCAAAAATAAATAAACATTTTAAAAAATGCTTTAAAATGAGATGATATAAAGAGAAGGTATAAAGTATCTGATATACTTCCTGTTCTATGACTAAGAGTCTGTTCAAATATTTCATGCATTTCAATACACTAAATAGGGAAACATAATTCCTAAACTTGATGATGAGATTGTTTATATAGTTTATCTATGTAAACATCTAAATGAATTCTTAATTCAAATATAGATTTGGTTTTACATTAGGCTTTGAGATGGTAAAATGATTTTATAGTAATAAAATTACATCATTTGTCAAGTAATTCTTTTTTTTAATGTTTACTTATTTTGAGAGAGAGCAAGGGAACACAGGAAGGGCTGAGAAAGAGGAAGAGAGGGAATCCTAGGCAGGCTCTGGACCGTCAGCACAGAGCCCAAGGCAGGACTCAATCTCATGAACAGTGAGATCATGACTTGAGCCGAATTCAAGAGTCTGAGGGTTAACCAAATGAGCGACCCAGGCACCCCATTTGTCTAGTAATTCTTAAACAATTTATTTATATAATGAGTCTACTTGCAATGAAACCTTATTTAAGCATAGCATTGCAAAACAAAAACAAAGGATATCTTTTAAAAATTTAAGAAATTGATCATTATCAAACTGACTACAACTAGAGTAATAATGACCAAACTCACAAAATTTAAAGATGGATACCATTGTGTTGATCCCAACCTATTGACAATAATACTTTCAGCTAGGAATGCCTGAGGCACTGTTCTGGGTAGACCCCTCATATTTCTAGGAGCCCCCAGACATTTCCTCCACCAGGGCCAATGTTGTGGCTGGACTAGCTCTAGTGGTTCTTATGATCTCGGGATACATTTTAGCAAGAAACTATCTGAAACTTTGAGTGACAAAATTTATCACTCACAGTTCCTGGAAGGCCATAGAGTGAGGCAATGGTCAGGAAGAGAGAGAGTGTACATGGACTTGGGGCTCTGCCTTTATTAGCATGTCTAAGGGTTTGGAGTTTCACCAACTGGCAAATTTAAAGAATAAGAACAGAAAGGAGGGCATTAGGAAGGAAGAAGTGGGGTTACTCAAAACAGTCAGTTTTCTAGGTTATTCATGACTTTCTGAAAGAGGAAGCTTCACGGGTAGGGCAGCCTTATACCTTATCTGATTGTTTTGCCAGCAGTGGTATCCTACTGTATCCTACTGTATTGCAGCTGTATTCTACTGCATTCTACTGCTGGTAGTGTGTCTATTCAAGGTGAATGTCTTCTGAAATGGATACTTTGACAATCAGGCTCTTCCACTGCAAGTTCTCAATTCTTCACAATTAAGTGACACGTTAATATTGTTACTTATGTTTAAAAATGTAATATTAAGTGAAATATTTTAAATCATCCATGTAGAATAGAATGAATTTTAGCATATACCATAACTCTTTAGCCCCTACGTTGCCATTGCATTTTTATTTTGTTTTTATTTTTTTAAATGTGTTTAGTTATTTTTGAGAGAGAGAGAGAGCACGAGTGGAGCAAGAGTGGGACAGAGAGTGGGGAACAGAAGATCCAAAGTAGGCTCTACGCCGACAGCAGGGAACCCGATTCAAGGATCAAACTCACAAACCGTGAGATCATGACCTGAGCCGAAGAAGAAGTCAGATGCTTAACCGACTGAGCCACCCAGGCGCCCCGCCATTGCATTTTTAAATCATGTGAATGACAGGGGCGCCTGGGTGGCTCAGTCTGTTAAGTGTCCGACCTTGGCTCAGGTCATGATCTGAAAGTGGTGAGTTTGAGCCCCATCTCGGGTTCTGTGCTGACAGCTCAGAGCCTGGAGCCTGCTTCAGATTCTGTGTCCCCCTCTCTCTCTGCCCCTCCCCTGTTTGCACTCTGTCTCTCTCTTCCTCTCTCAAAATAAACAAACATCAAAAATAAATAAATAAATCATATGAATGACATAAAACTTAATTATTTAAATGTAAATTAGGTTAGGGACTTGTTTGACCATTAAGTATAATCCTAAATTATTTCTGTTTTAAAAATCTTAATAAATACTTTCTTCTTTAAAGATTTATTGAAGTAAATCTATGTGACTTGTAAAAAACCTTCATTAACACAAAGTTAAACTAGAACAAAAAAAATTTGTTAAACTACTTGGTGACAGCATAGAGAAATTGAGACAAATTTTGAAATTCTATACGTATTTCATATAGTCATTTTTAATGAACTACAGTTGCCTAAAGTGTTGATTATGAGATAGTATTTGATATGCAGATTTCTTTACTTCAATTATCATTTCCTTTCTCTGGCTTCAAAATATAAGAAACTAAAGTAAAATTAACACAAAATGCATATATGTGTACTTTAAACCACTGTCTGAAGCATCTATTTAATTAAATCAGCTTTAAAAGCAATAATGATCTGACCTATGCTTCTAGTCTCTATTTTCTTTACATCAAAAGAAATTCTAGTCTATCTTTATTTTATTTTTATTTAGTTTTATTGTGCCACCTCCTTCCCTTTTTGGTATAGATACTTTAAAAATTGACTACAAAATTATACACATTTAACAGAATAAAAAAAAAAGCCAGCACTGAGAAGAATAAATGAAGTCATTATAGCTCTGAGTTAGTCACTATAAATGCACTCAAATAGAGCATTTGCAATGGTAAAATATATCATCTTGACACAGTTAAATCCCAAAGTGTGCAAATCAAGAAGTTGTTTATGAGCTTGTATTATGAGTGTTTAGCTATTAAAAATGTTTCTGGTTTTATTGGTGGTAATAAAACATAATTTGCATGGTGTTGTGAGCTGTTAAAAATTAAGTGTCAATATGTTGGGTTTTTTTTCACTCGACAAAAATTAAGTAATAATTCAGTCTCCAGATGGTCCATATAGAGAGACCTGCTTATCTCTAAAAAGACAGGTTTCCACATTTAAGCTCTAAGTGTAGCTAAACTTCCATTAGTCTTTTTAGAAACAACACTTATTATATGAAGTTGACTCACCTTTAAAATGAAACATATGAAACATAGCTTATAATGAAAATAGAGTACTAAAAATGCTTCTACTTGGAAAGAGCAAGCAACATGCATGGCCCATAGTTGAGAACACTTTCAACCTGGATACAAATATTGTGTTGTTGGTGCTGAAGGGAGTGTCCACAGGCTGGACCTGGGAGGGAACATGGACTGGGGGTCCTAGTCTCTCAGTCAGCTATGGACCCACACATTTGAACAATGGCAATGTTTCAGTTTAAATTAAATTGCAAGATAGCATAGAAGGCTAAAGTCTTTTTTTGTTTTTTTTGTTTTGTTTTGTTTTTGTTTTTTGTTTGTTTTGTATTCTAGTAGATCTTATTTGGAATAAGAATACACATCGCTTGTTATATACAACCATTTCTAAAACTAAACAAAGCATTTGACTCCAAACTTGTGAAGTTGAACTCTGGCCAAGTTTGAAAATCTTTAAATATTTACCTCTTTCTTATAGCATTTGGGAAATAGTTGAGGAAAACTGGTGTTCTTATTTTCTTTCCAATACGACCTATTAAGGGAAGCAGCACACTTATGCTCTCTTCTATTTTCTAAGGGCACTCTTGTGGCTTGTGCAATTTAAAACATCAAACATTTTTAAGAGTTTCATTTTAAGCTTGTTTATTTCTTTGGCTTAGATCAATTTAAAAAGAAATCTTTGTTCCATTAGTTTACATTTCTTCTAAGTAAACAGTTTTACTAATACTGTTTTTACTTCTATAAATGTAGGAGTGTCTTAATTGATTTTATGGTAATAATCCTAGATTTTATATAATCTAATAATATATACATTTCCTGCAAAACAATCTCTAAGAAAGAAAATAAAATGCTCCCTAGTAGACTATGTGCCATTTTCCTTGGATTCATTTTTATATAATATGCATATGCATACAAACATTAAATTAAAATTTTTCCATATTTATGATATTCCAGAAAGCACAGCACTTATAAAATATCAACACCTACTTAGTCTCTTATGATTAGGATGATAATCTGTTTTACGTTTTAAAAGCTTAGCCTACCTATGTGAATAAATGCTTTTCCGAACATCTCTAAAATTATTTTAAAAATCATTAATAAACTAAACTGGTTGTATCTTTCTTCCTAACCAACGAATTAAATTTATGAGCTGTGCCTTTGAAGCCAAAGAGATTACTGGCATTGCCCTTGCTTCTTTGACAGTCCACATGAAACACACTTAATAACCTCCTGTGTTAGCTTGGTGAAACACTGAATTGATACTAATTATACCAACTTTGGGATAGAAGGTGACCTTGACTTCGGCTGGAACTTTCTGCCAGGACAATAAATAAGAGCAAATGCCACAAAGCATGACTTCTGAGAAGGGTCTAATACAATCTATTAATTCTGGGGAGTTCGTGAAATTACAATAAGTGCTTGCATAATTATAATATTTTAAAACATCTCTTGCTTCAATAATATGGCCGTTTTTTTTCATTTCTCTAGATTTCAAATAATCTCCCGTTAGCTTTCTGTACTCATTTAAATTAGCGGTGGCCAGAAAATTAAACACTACTTGATGCACAGTGTGTATAAGGTGATTGCAAGGCAAAGAGACAGATTTTTACTGAATGGCTTCTCAAATCCATATATAATGTTTATACAATTTTAGTAGCAGAACTGCTTTATGCTAAAGCTGTGATAACACTGACTCTTCAGTGAAGACATGTCTATAAAATGATTTTAAAAAATGACTAAGAAGAAAGTAATTGTCCCAGTAGATACACAGGTTGAAAGTATTGTAAGAAAATCTGTCAAGGCCAATGATGTATATCAATTTCACAGTTAAAAAATTGAGTTCAGTAGTTTTTTTAAAATTTTTTTTAACGTTTATTTATTTTGAGACAGAGAGAGACAGAGCATGAACAGGGGAGGGTCAGAGAGAGGGAGACACAGAATCTGAAATAGGCTCCAGGCTCTGAGCTGTCAGCACAGAGCCTGATGCGGGGCTTGAATTCACTGACCGCGAGATCATGACCTGAGCCGAAGTTGGCCGCTTAACTGACTGAGCCACCCAGGCACCCCTAGTTCAGTAGTTTTAAAAAGAGCCAGTAAAGTTACTACTAATACTATAAACAGGTTGGTAAGACCAGAAACTAAACTTTGTTCACCAATATTGTTTAAAGAATACATGAGTGGGGGTCCCTGGGTAGCTCAGTTGGTTAAGTGTCTGACTTCGGCTCAGGTCATGATCTCGCAGTCCACGAGTTCGAGCCCCACGTCGGGCTCTGTGCTGACAGCTCAGAGCCTGGAGCCTGCCTCTGATTCTGTGTCAGCCTCTCTCTCTGCCCCTCCCCTGCTCATGCTCTGTCTCTCTCACTCTCAAAAATGAATAAATGTTAAAAAAAATTAAAAAAAAAAGAATACATGAGTGTAAGGGGAATTCTGTTCAAAGTGTTCGGTATAAGTGGAAATACTAATTTAAGTCTAGTTATTCTTCATTTCAGAAAAAAGAGATGAACTCATAATTCCCAGGGTTGTTTCGTGTAACTCATCAGTAAGCAAAGAATGCTGATCAATGAGTATTTAAATAGAGACAGAGAAAGCAACTTTAAACTAACGTGAGGAACTGCAGTAGGTGCATTGAGACACGTTATTTTTTCCAAAGTGAACCAAGTTTGATGTCTAAGAACTAGATCCCATAATAAAAAGCATGAAGCTCTTCTAGAGTAGTCTGTGTTAAACTGGGTAAGTTACAATGGTCTTAACACGATTATTTTTCTTCTTCCTTGAAGTTCTGTTTTTTAAATATTGATTATAGACTGTTTTTTTTTTTTTTGGTTCCCCCCCGCCTAGTATAGATAGTATGTTACTCAGGATATCAGCAGCAATTGGCAGCAGTCTCAAAACAAGGTAGGTAAAGAGCTTTTAATGAGGAGACTTCCACAGAAGTATGGACAGCATTTGGGAAATAACTATGAGAACTTTAAGCAGCAAGATGCTATTATCAGCACTGGACCTTTAGAGCCAAAGAAAGTAAACAGGGTTATCCTCATTAGAGAAGAACTGGGACAGAAAAGGGGCAGCTTGAAAGAGCAGTAGAGAAGGACACAGCCAGTATCCACACCTCGGCCAGGTGGAGACATTGGGAGAGAAGGGATCAATATTAGGCCTCTTTCTTCTCCTGCCTTCCAATATCTTTCCATTGATCAAATTCCACTGAAAATCAGAGGTCAAGGAATCTGGTGGAGTAGTGCAGAGAAGTCAGCATCCCAGAGCACAGAGCAAGGCAAAAAAAAAAAGGTCAGAGGATAGATTTGTGAACCAAAAGGAAAATGAACAGCAGAGATGTATGGATGTAGAATGTCATCTAACTTGTTTAGAATATGTCATAGAATTTGTTCACTCATGGTGACAGATGTCAGATTTTATTTTAGTTTTGGATTTTTCTCATAAATGTGCATATCACAAGTCTATAATAGAAAACTAGTTACGAAGCTAGTAATGGTGGTAAAATAGCAGCCCTCCTAATTTATTTTAATATATAATCTCCCTTTCCAGGCTACCGTCAGGAAGAGACAAACACTCTCAATGGTAGAGGGCATATAATGAAGTTTGGTAAGGATGGCATTATTGTGAGATACAAAGACATCTAAAAAGATATTCATTCATATTTAAATAACTTACTTTCCAAGAGGAAACCATTTTGACTCTCGCTGTGAGGAGTACCCATTTAATCCATTGAGTAGTGAGAGATTCCTTATTTGAAATATTCTCAAATCTGCTTGTAGAGATGCAAACTATTTTCTTTGAATTAAGTGCTTTCAAAAACTTGGTTACAAGGGGAAAAAAGCTCTAAAAATGAGTTAGCTGTAAGTTAATAATACACTGATACAGATATGTATTATTAACTTTCTATTAAAAAAATTTTAGTGTCACATAGACAAATAATTTTCGGTCCTGAGATAATAGCTTTTCAGAAAAGAAAATCACTTTCTTGAGAGAAAAGATTTTAGAAGCAGCAATCACAGTCTTTAATATATTACATGATATTTCTGCCTTTGATGTTTTTAAAGTATGTGTACTTTATTAATTTCAGTTAAGTTGGAAGAGAGGAAACATGTAAAGTAAAAACAATTCAGCTTTTCACTATGAAGTTAACTGTCTATAGTACAGCTTGGGTCCCTTGGCATTTTACCACTGGCAGGCCAGAAAGTTTTGTTGAGAGTGGGATATCAGAATAGTTTTTGAAGAACTGAGAATAATAGCCTAATTTTTCTGGTGTTTCTAGGTATCTTATCCCCTAGTTCTGAGATTTAGCTGGAAATTGAGCTCTGCATCTCAAAATGCTATTTTGAGGAACTGAAAACAAATTCTCAATACTTTTCTCTAAAACCAACCAGGTTAAATCCAGATATATTCCACCTTAAGTAAAAAGAAAAAAAAAAAGAATATGCAAATTAGAAGGAAGTTCTAAGGGTTCCTTTCACTACTTCATATTTCTAACTTCTCTATTCAATAACTGGCAAGATAGCAATGTAGGATGTTTCCATGATGTATAATGTGAAAATTTTAAGTAACTTTTAAAATGTGACGGTGCTTCACTAAAAAGTAAAAGTGCACAACACAGTCCAAATGTATAGTTATGTTTCACTGGGTTAATGACAAATACCATATATAGATTCAGCATGAGACAATGAAATTAATTGCTGGGCGCAGGATATTCTGGTATCATCCTGATTTGGCCTCTTGACATGTGATCTTAGGCAGGGCAATTCATCTCTCTTTACCCACAGGGCTATGTGAATTCCAACATGTTTCTCTGTTCTTGAACTCTATGAAATACGATCTACATATCTGAGTCTTTCACCAGGATTTCAGAGATTAGTAGAGTTTGCAGTGTTTTTCAATCAGAACTTGTGGATAAAATCTCTTGGCATTTGAAAGGATTTAAATAGTTTCTTTAACATGATTCTATACTTCCAAACTTCATTTATGTCTGAATGTTCTGAAAAGCTAGAAGAATTAAATGAATTATTTAAAAGAATTAAAATGAATTTTATACTCTGACTACACTATTTAGCCTCTGGCTCACTGTTTTCTAGCCGCATGCCCACTGGTTTTTCCATCACTTCCATTTACACACTCATTTCAGTGTTTTTTTCTTCTTACAAACCTTTATATACCTAAACATTATTTACTCTATCTGTAAAATTTCTAACCTCACATTATGGTAGTAAAATAAATCTTCAGTTCTAGCTGTGATGTACATAAAACTAATGTGTGTGACCTATTTTCACAGTTCTGTAACTGAGTCCAAAGTCTCTGTTAATCAAACACTTTGTAGCCCAAGTTCACAGCTTACACAGAATTTCTGATACTGTTTTCTATTGGGATTTGAGACTGATCATTTGGATTGTATTAAAATGGTTATAGGACAATACAGTGGTGGAGAGCATGGCTTCTGCGGGACTCCTGTTATCTGGGCTCTTTTTTTCACTTTGCCACACTTAAGTTTTGCGACCTTCCTTACAGTATCTATGCCTCATTTCCCTGATCTAAAAAAATTCAGAAAATAATAATAGTATCAAAACCTTATAATGTCATATTTGAAACTATATCTATGCATTTCACTTAAAAAAAAAGTCCTTGCTTACAATAACTACTCATTAAGTGTTAGGTTTTATAATGATTACTAACAATTTTCATAAAATGAGCCATCTAAACAGTGTAGGATGGGGTGCCTGGGTGGCTCAGCTGGTTAAGCGTCTAACTTCAGCCCAGGTCATGATCTCTGCCGGGCTCTGTGCTGACAGCTCACAGCCTGGAACCTTCTTCGAATTCTGTGTCTCCCTCTCTCTCTCTGCCCTGCTCGTGGTCTGTCTCTCACTCTCAAAAATAAATAAACATAAACAAATTTTTCAAAAAAAATAATAAACAATATAGGATAAAATTTACTGTTCTTTTTTATCAATGAGATTAATTACTAATTGCTAGGTAAAGATTACAATGTATGGTAAATAGACCATCCATTAAAATCATGTAAGTTTTCTTCAAAATCTAGAACTTAAGGATTTGTTTCTATCATGTGACTTAAAGGGAGTAGGATAAAACAGTCTCATTCCATTTTCTAATTATCCAATTAGATCAATTATCAGGTAAGTTAGAAATATAATTTTTTAAAAAATGTAATCTATTTTGTAACCAATTTTCTTTACCAAATATTAACAGACATTTAAAATGGTCTTGGGGCCCCTGGGTGGCTCAGTTGGTTAAGCATGCAATTTCAGTTCAGGTCATTATCTCACAGTTTGTGAGTTCAAGCCCTGCATCCAGCTCTGTGCTGACAGCTCAGAGCCTGGAGCCTGCTTCCATTTCTGTGTCTCTGGCTCTCTCTGCCCCTCCCCTGCTCACACTGTGTCTCTCTCTCAAAAATAAATAAACACTAAAATCAATTTAAAAAATAAAAAATAAAAAGTAAAAAAATAAAATGGTCTCAGTAGCAGAAATATCTAGTTTGGATACCAGGTACGTGACATGCAAGCTATACTTGAAGGTCCTATACTTTCTCCATCTCTAAAATGATTATATTAATTTACTTATAAAGGCATTCTAAACATCAAAACAAGTATTGAAATTTTCTGCTATTGTCATAACATGGGTGATCTTCTAAATATGGGGAAGCTATTATTAGAAAATACATTGAAGGTATATCATTAATCATTAAAAAAATTGGGGCTTATTAATAACCATTTTTAGCATACTTTAATTAGTGAGATTTAATATTCATCTTCAATATATTGACCTAACTTACTCAGTTTAAAACTACCTGTTACTAAATTCAGTTGATTAAACTAGATTTAAACCTCTACAATAAAGAACTCTGTGCAATGTTTGGGAAATTACCCAAACATATTCAAGATTTGGCAGACTTATTTCTAATTGATTAGATACATTTCAAAATCTTTAGCTTCTTGATAATTTAATTTTTTTTTCTATATGCCTTATTTTAAACAAGTTCATCACAAATAAATTAGTTGAAAAATGTTGAGCAAACTGAAAGAAAAGATTTATTTCTTATCCCATACTCTTAGATACATTTTATTTTAAATGTGTAGCATATATTGTATATAAATATATAGTGTAATATTTATACAAAAAGTTTTGATGTGAAATCGTATTTTGCATTTTCTTTATTACTTTTGTATCATGATTATCTTACTGTGTCATTGATTATAATTCCACATGATGTTTTCCTGAGTTTAAATGACCTTCAAATATGAAAGGACTAATATAAAGGAATCATTTTATTTCTCTAAGTTTACAAGAATTATAATTATAATAATAATATTTTGCATTTATTCAGCATCAGTTTAACTATAGTGGTACATTAAAACATAGGGAAGTCTATTATTCCAAGTGTATATTACAAATATAAACAGACAATAACTGTTGTAATTTTTTTAAAGGCCAAGATAATTAAGATATCTAATAATCATTGTGGTAAAATAGAGTTTCACCTATTTCCTCAGTGAAGTTATCTATTCAAAACTTGATATTTTATAAGATCTAAGTATCTCTGTAATTCAATCCTCAAAATGTGAAAAACATCTATTTTGAAAAGTTATTTTTTAAGTCATGATAATGATGATTTAAAGATAAAATGAGAAGTCTGCATTGTTATAATGATGACAAATGGTATAAACGATCTTCTACCCAGTATTAAATCACTCAACTTGAAACTTTATTCTTGCTCTAGTGACACTCAAGATAACATAATAATATATTTATCTTGTGCTATGTTTATTAACCACAATATCCCTGAATGATTTTTACATTTATTTAAAATTTAAAAATAGTAGTAGAATCATAGAATCATAGAAGTGACCTTCAGAGCAATGCCCAGATTACCTACCTTACCCCACCCCCATTTTCTGGATAAGGAAATTGAATCCCAGAGAAAAGAAGACCATACACCATTTGATGCTATAACTAAGCCTAAAACCACAATCTTTTGAATTACATTTCCCAGCAGTAACCCATGATAGGTTTTATTTTCCTATAGACAGAGACATTGGTTGACAATTTCTAATATAAACCTCGTTCAAATTTCATGATTTAAGAGGAGGTGGAAGATTTTTATGTAATAAAGTATTATGTGATTTTATTCCATTAAAATATCTTAATATGTAACCATATAAATTTTTTAAACTCTTAAAGCTTAAGAATTTATATGTTTTCAAATGATGCCACTAAAATCATTGATTATTAAATCTGGAAGGGCTTTTCAAGGTCAAAATTTCCACCTCATTTTACTGATGATCACATAGCTAGTTTCAAAATTAGAACTAAAATTTCAAAAGTACATAATTCTATTTACTTCACTGTGTGTTTTCCCCAAACAGCTAATTTGTAGACTTTCTTTGTTTCTTTCCAAACAGTTAAATTAACAACGGCTAATTTAAAAAGCCAAATCAAGAAAAACAATATGTAAACTAAATATTTTTGTTGAAATACCTATAAATGTGCAGGTGTTTTTCTGATATTCTTTTAGGAATATGTAGATAAAGGACTCAATCTGGTTAAAACTTTTTCTTCTGAAATATTCTGAGAAACTTTGTAATTCTTCTTCATAAAATTTAGCAAATATATTTTATACATTATTTTCTATACATCCCCACCCCAGGCTGATGGGAAGCTCATTATTTAAATCTGAAGAACAGTTATTGAGATTAGTTATTTTACTGGCTTTTTCTAAACATCTAGTTTTAGCAAATCATTAAATGAATCTTAAAACAAGATAAGAATTTCTAATTTTAATACCTCTGAAAACTCCTATCCTACCCTGTCCTAGCCAAGCATGACTTATCTTATTATCAGAAGTGCTAAGTGATACATTGGTCACTGTAGAGCTTATAATTGCTTTGTCTTCCTTCTATAAATGACTTCTCTAGGATCTATCCAAGGTCAAGGCTGTCACTTTCTTTTTTCTGTGCAGTTTGGCTTTACTATGAAAGTATTTTGTTTAAATTATACCTCAAAGTTTAGGTGTTCAAAAACTAAAGGCAATCACTTTGAGAATTTGATCTAGGAGACACAAAGAAGATAAAGCAACATAATTACTTGAGTAACGAATTTATTTAAGTTTCCAAAATGAACTCTCAGTGAAAACTCATTTTATTATTTGCATAACTGTAACTTAATTTTTTAATTAGAATCAACTTTAACAATATCTCCTTGATTATTTATCCATAATCTATAAACTAGGGGTTATAATTATGAATTTGGGAGTTGCTTGGAAAGTATAAAATACTACAAATATATGTTTCTCATCGCGGTTCTATTTTTTTCAAACCTTTTCTAAAACTGATTTTTTTGTTGGAAAATTAAAAATATCAACATTATAAAACAAATCCCAATTAAAAATAATAATTGCTTTTTTAAAAAATGGGCTTTTTAAAAAATACAGTAGATTGACTTTTTACCCACCACCATTTGAATAGTATCAGAAGTCATTTGTGTAATTGTGCGGTTATGATGGAATAATGTAAAATGGAGGGAAGGTGAAGTTTTCACATTCCTTAAACGATTCATCTTTAAGTTTGTTTTTTTCACATGCTTTTTAGGGAGTCCTTGCCTTTAGCAGATAAGATGAATACATCATCTAGGAGAACAAGCTGACTTTGGAGCAGGGTCCTAATAAGGACAGAAGTTTAAAATAGTCACCAAATTTCATGGTCTTCATTTTGGTGATTAGGAAATTTAATATATCAATGAATCCAGAGATATCAGGCTCTTAGAAGAAACAAATATATCATTTATCATGAGTTCATTATGTAAATATGCATTTGAACCTTTATTTTCAGTATGATAAGCAGCATACATAGTTACTGCGCTAATGAAAAAGGAGGGTGAGTAGGAACACATCAAAATTTCTAGGGAAGATTTCTTTATCCCGTGAATAATTATTTACTTCTGTCAGGCACGATGGCAAACTGTGGAGATAAAGAACACAATAAATGCAGTCAATGCCTTCATAGTGTGTAGAGGAGAGAGATGCTATGTAAAATATGTACAGAATGCTCTCATTTTTCTGGGAGGTCACCTTTCATTGAGATAGACCATATAACCTAGAAAGGAGAGCAGGATTAAGAGAATATTAAGGGGAGGTTTCTTAATAGAAGGATCCTTCCAGATACAGACAGTGTTGGCAAAATTAAAATACTCCAGAAATGGGGATAGAGAAGCATAGATGCATGGGTCTTGGATGTGGCATGTACATTTTTCATTTCTGTTTTGAAAAACTCCTCTTTTCATACTGTGATAAAACAAATAGAATTACAACTTATGTTTTATTATTTCTAGAGCTAATTTTCTAAATTTTGACACTTTTATGGTATTTCTGGCAGGTGCAATTTTATCTTCTCTGGGACCCTGAGAAATAAGACTTCTCCAGTTCCTTCAATGCTGTTTTTATCTACAAGATATTTTTTTTTTTCAAGCACAACGAAGAACTGGAAGAAGCAGGGCAGGGAAGAGCAGTATGTGCAAAGCAATAGTGTATAAAGAGTATTTACACATTCAGTTTGGCTGGAATTAAACACAAAAGAGAAGCAAGAGTGAAAGGCAAATGTTCATACATTCATCTATGTATTGATCAAAAAAAAATAGTTATTCTATGCATAGGCAGAGCAAATTATAAGAAATGTAGCAGGTCACACTTAAAAGTTCAGAGTATATTCAGGAAGATGAAAAACAATTTAAGTGAAATGATGAAAGTTTTGATTAGGTTTTTGAAAGATCACCCTGAAGTGGTGTAATGAATGAAAGATTGAGGAAGACAGAGTGATGGGAAGCTATTGAAGAAATCTAGGTAATTAATGATGAAGTCTTGGAGAAGAACAGTAGTCAAAGGCATGGAGAAGAGGAAATGGTTTCAAGAAATTTGAGAAAATAAAACTGACAGGTTTTGTAAGTGATCAGGTAAGACATTTTAGTTGAAAGAGTAAGAAATACCAAAATGATTTCCAGGATTTTACTTGACTTGCAGGGTATTTGATGAATTTCATCAGAATAAAGAATATAAGAGATAGGAGTTTTACAGGAAAAATACATGATATGTTCCATTTAAAAAAAATAATGTTTATTCATTTTTGAGAGACAGAGATAGAGCATGAGTGGGGAAGGGGCAGAGAGAGAGGGAGACACAGAGCCCAAAGCAGGCTCCAGGCTCTGAGCTGTCAGCACAGAGCCTGACACAGGGCTCGAACCCACAAACTGTGAGATCATGACCTGAGCCGAAGTTGGACGCTCACCCGACTGAGCCACTCAAGCACCCCAAATAGGCTCCATTTTAAACATATGGAATTTTAAATATCTTTGCTACAGCCAACTAAATATAGTTAACGAATAATTCAGACATAGGACATGTAACATAGGATACAGGTACAGATTGTTGGCTAACATTTCTATAAATAAAAGGTATACCGTAGAAGAGATAGATAATTTTAATAGAATTTTGAATTAAGAAGAGGACCATGCTAAAGTTCATACTCTGAAATTTAAAAAAAAGTATCTAAGTGTCATGCTGAGGAATGTTATGGTGCAAGGGTGTAAGCAGCGTGGTTGGATCAAGCAACGAGAAAGAGGAGTCATTTGAGTCTAGAGTGGGACATTCTTAGGCAGGGAGCTCCATAGTGCCAAATGGCTCAGAGAGGCTAAAGGTAATAACATGTGAAAGGTATATATTTATTTAAATTTTATACTAAGAGTGTTCGATGAATTTAGAAATAAAAAGCTGTTTTAATGAAATCACCAGATAAAGTCAGACTGCAGCACTTGAAAGTGAATGGAAGGTAAAATGTAGAGAAAGTCAATGAAATCTATTATCTCAAGGATGTTCTGTGAGGGTCCCCTGAGTAGCTCAGTCACTAACCACCCATCTGACTTCAACTCAGGTCATGATCTCATGGTTTGTGAGTTTGAGTTCCACATCAGGTAAATTTGAGCCCCACTTGGGGTAAAAGCACGAGCCCTGCTACAGGTGAGCCTCCTCTCCTCTCCTCTCCTCTCCTCTCCTCTCCTCTCCTCTCCTCTCCTCTCTCCTCTCCTCTCTCTCCCCCTCTCTCTCTCTCTTTGCCCCTTGTGGGATTCTCTCTCTCTCTCTCTCTCTCTCTCTCTCTCTCTCAATCTCTGCCACTCACTCACTTGCATCCTCTCTCACCCTCTCTCAAAAAACAATGTTCTGTGAGAAGAAAAGGAGAGATACAAGCAGGTAGAATGTAACATTTTTGAAGGATGGTATATACTTAGCCTCTTTCAAATGCTGTAAGAGAGAGAGGATAAAGAAAGAGCAGTTGAAAATATTGCTTAAAAAAGAAATAAGCTGGGGAAAAAAGGAGATAAGCTGATAGAATAAAGCTCAAAAGTGTTCAAGATGGCATCATATATATATATATATATATATATATATATATATATATATAATCTTTAACTAAATTACATTAAATACAAAATATATTAAAATTGTTATATATGTTTTTATATTTTTAATGCAATCATTAGCCTTGAACACATGGACTAAGGAGAGGACTGAGGAGAGACAATAATAATAGTAATGGACAGATACTAATTTTCCAACAAGGGGTGGAATGTGTTTAGGAAAATGGGAAGTTAACAGTTTTTTTGTCTGATAACCTGTGTTTTGTCTGTAAAACAGGACAAATAATTTTCAAAGATGGATGGAAAATTATGGAAGGGATCTTTAAGAATATGGTGAAGTTCTGAAATAGTTACTGGGCTAATAAGAAAGGAGGGCGAGTAGGAACACATCAAAATTTCTAGGGAAGATTTCTTTATTCCATGATTAATTACATCAGGCACTATGGCAAACTCTGGGTATAAAGAACAAAATAGATAAATCCAGTGTCTTCATGGGGAGTAGAGGAGATAAATGCTATGTAAAATATGTACAGACTCTTCTAATTTGCTCTAAGAGGTCATCATAGGGGACCTTTATAAGGTAATATTTGCTAAATATGAAGGGTGTGCAGGACGTGAAGTTAAGGAGTAGGCAAAAGCATTTCAGGAACAGGAAATAACAAGTGCAAAGATCCTGAAGTGAAAAGAAGGTTGACCATTCAAAAATCCAAAAGAATGTAGACTGTGTCATAAATGGTATGTAAACATGTAGTAGTTACTTGGATTAGAGCCTGCAGAACCTTAAACTTATTTTAAGGATTTGAGCTAATGTCATAAAAGTAATTGAAGAAAAAAGAAAGGAAGACAGAAAAAGGAAGAAAAGGAGGGAGGGAGGGGAGGGGAGGGGAGGAGGAAGGGGAGGTGAGGAGGGAGGGAGGGAGGGAGAGAGGGAGGGAGGAAGGAAGGAAGGAAAGGGGGAGGGAGGGAAGAAGTGAGGGTGGGAGGAAAGGAGGAAGGGAGGGAGGAAGGAAGGAGGAAGGAAGGCAGGAAGAAAAAAGAAATCTCTAACTCTCTAACTGGTTTTAAGAAAAATAATACTATCATCAGATTTACACTTAAAAATAGACTTCTGGCTGTATAGGAACAAATGTATGAGATGGGCAGAAGGGGACAGCAAAAGGAAAGTTAGAGAGCTATAGAAATAATTCTGGTGAGAGTTGACATGGTTTAGACCAGGGTGTTAATAGTACTGATAGAAAGATGGAATAATCAAGGTTAGCATGTAAAACTCACAGCTTTCCTGATTGTATAATTATGTAGATTAATGAAAAAGAATATATCGCAAGTGTCTGGCTTACCAAACTCAACGGATAGTAGTGCCACTCACTCAGAGATAGGAGACTTTGGTGATAGAAATAGAATTATGAATTTACTTTGAACATATTGAGCTTGTTGTACATTTGATATCTTCAACTAGAGATTTAAAATTGAGTAGATAGTTGAATGAACAGATTTGTAGCTCAGACTGGTCATTGTTGTTTAGAATTGGTGAACCTCAACCTTGAGATCATGCAGGGGAGGTATATATTGAACAATCTTCAGCTGAGTTTGTAGCAGTGCAGATTTGCAAAGTTTTCAATTTATTTTCAGATTTCTGAATAGCCTACATTTTAAATGGATCCTTTGACTGAAGAAGAGATGGCATTGTGATTAGGCAAGGATAATGGAGGGAAAAGATCAAGTGTTGTAGGGAGTGATCTTCTTTAATCTGAAAAGGAGATTAATGGACAATACAAATACAGATATATTTAATAAGAGAAGAAGAGAGTGAGAGGAAAGGAGTATAAGATCTAAAAACCACATTTTTTTTCCAGATAAAAGAATGTTAGAATTAAAAATTTGGCAATGGAAAATTTCTCGGTAATCCAGAGAGTGGCCATATATGAATAGTTCACCCAGTTGCTTTGATGTCAGAATGAGAAAGGTTTTTAAATGATCAAATAATGGTTATACAAGAATTTAATGTCTAATAGTAGGATACCCAAGTGTGGAACTATGAATTTAGAAGCCACTGGTATATGCAGTTATACATCTATGTATGTCTCTTTCCTTCAGGTATTGGAGTTTCCCAGGGTTATCATAGGATTTAGGTTGGAGAAGAAAATTGTGAATCTGAGAGAAAAATTGGTCAAGAAAATTGGAAGATTTATCAGTGAGTTGGGAACATATATGAGTGAATGGCAGCATGGCCACCAAGATTTTAAGAAAGTATCTAAAATGATGGGATGTGGATTCCTCATTCAATCCAGGGTACTTCCTTCTTAATGTCAAAGTACCTGGGATATTAATTATTAATTGATTAATTAATTAATCATA
This sequence comes from Panthera uncia, assembly GCF_023721935.1. Taxonomy (NCBI): domain Eukaryota; kingdom Metazoa; phylum Chordata; class Mammalia; order Carnivora; family Felidae; genus Panthera; species Panthera uncia. The sequence continues at coordinate 37,862,672 of NC_064810.1, forward strand.
TGAGCATGGATGCAGAGTAAGGAGATGTATGAGCATATGGCATACATTTCATCAAGCCTAGATCTGCCTGGTGAGCTGCTTACACCTTCTCCCAGTTTACACCTTTTGAATAAACAAGTCCGTTGGTCCATAAGAATCGATATTACTCTATTATAGCTCTGAATTAACATGTAAGTTTCTTATTCTTTGAGCTCCATTTTCATTAATGTCATTTTGACAGTGAGTTATTTGTCAAAACATTACTTTCACTGAGTAGAAAGTTTTATTAATTTTATGCTTTCTTAGGTGCAATCATGATTCTATCGTGCCTCTTAGAGGTGATGCGTACTTTACCCTGACTCATGTCCAATTGTGATAGGTCACACTCACCCACTTGGAGATCATTCTTCAGAGCTACATGATCTCCAGGTTCTCTTCAAGTCTGCACATCAGATTCTCCAAGGGAACTTTCTAAAATTAAATTTTCTTAATTGTCTTTAATACTACAGCTAGATATTCTGATACATAGGCCTAAGGTTGACTCATAGAATCCATGATTTTTTTAAGCTCCCTGGAACAGAAAACTTTAGAAATTGATGGTTCAAAGTCGGTTCAGAAATAAGACATTTTTTTTACTCTCAAGTTAGTTAACATACAGTGTAGTCTTGGCTTCAGGAGTAGAACCCAGTGATTCATCACTTACATACAACACTCAGTGCTCATCCCAACAAATGCCCTCCTTAATGCCCATCACCCACTTAACCCCCACCTCCACCTCCATCAACCCTCAGTTTGTTCTCTGTACATAAATGGGACATTTAAAATTGCGTTTTAAAGTTTTTCTTATTTCCCAGAGTTTAGGTTTCTATTAAATTTTATCAATACCTTGTTCTCACCTGGATCTATTACCTACCTTTCTAAGTATTATTTCCCATTTAATTTATAATAACACAATTATTTAGTGTGAAAAACTTGAAATGCTGTTTGAAAACAAAAGGTTTAAAACAATATATTATTCTTTATTGATCTCTCCTCTATCTCAGACCATTGTGAAAAGATAATCCTTATTTACCTTAAGAATATCTGTTTAGTGAACAGTGTTGGAAGATAGAGCTATGATCTCCCTTCTTGGCAGAGGGTAAATTTACTATCCAGTTTAATGATGATAATGTCTCCCTCCAGGACAAATGGCAAATGTGGGGCAGGTTTTTCTTGCAGTCGATTTTAAAACACTGGATATCTCTAACCTCAGGGGTTTCTCAGCTGATGGAAAACTACCATGTGCAGGATCCACTAATCCACTCCTTGTTGCTCCTGTGGAACTTAAAATGCAAGGGGGACCAAAGCAAACTGAAACTCCTGCTAGTTGCTCTATGGTAATAAATGACTTTGTCACTAACCCTGGAGTCTCCTATCTCCTACCAGCATGTATGAAACGGTGGCAGGTTAACTTGTTACTTTGCAAGCAAGGTAAAATCTGAGAACATTCACAATTCTTGATCTATCTGTAATTAAAAACAAAGAACACTTATCTCATAGAACGTGATTACAATATTGCTATGAATGTAATGAGATAATAAATGTAAAGTGTTTACAATACTACCTGTTATATGTGGAATAATAATTTCATAAAAACATAATCTATTAATAGTCCTAATATCAGTAGCTATAGAAACACCTCCACTGTCTGCCTCACTTACATATACATGACATAAACACACTAAAGCTTCATATCCTAAGTAACAAATCCCAGCTTAAAATTCTTTGTCACATTAAATTAGGGACAAACTCAAGTGACAGCTGGAATTGTTTAGGTAAATTAGTGAGAACTGTGCCAGAGTGGGGAGAAAACATTATTGTGCAGGAAGTAGCCCTAAGAGTTTCCTGCAAACTATTGTCATGTGGGAAAACTATGGGTCCAGTGTTGCCAAATTTCTTATTTTAAAAGGAAACCCATAATATTATGAACTGCAATTTATATGGTTAAATATACTTTCATATTTATTTTGAGCCCATGCACTCAAATAAAATAAGTCTATTAGCCAGATGCAAATAATGGATCCTTTGCTGTATCAAGAATGATAAGGAGTACCCAAATTATCTTATAAATGTACCACTAAGAAAGGAAGATAGTAGTTTGTGGATGGTGGGTTGATGGAGGAGAATGATCTTGCAAAAACAAACAGAACAAAACCAAAAATGAAGAAACCAAAGAACTTCTTTATATCTTTTTTTAAAATGTCAAAATAAAGAGGATTCCAGGAAAAGTGGCATAGGAGTTGCACATTGATATCCTTGGTACTTGCTTTTGATCACAGCAAACACCCAAGCTCCAGATATACAAAGTAATAGAATCCTGGGAAAGACTTTGGTGCTATCTAACGTTGAAACCCTGAACTATTACTGTATAGTAGTTCATGTGGTGTTTGGCAAATGTTGTTGTTTCCCTCAAAAATTTAAAATATTCCACTGTGCTCTTGTGAGGTCATTGTGGTGCCAGGCAGTGCTTCAGCTTACAGTTAGGAAAGCAAACCATAACATTATGCCACATGCTAGTATACACAGAACATAGGATGCAAGATGAATGTTGTGGTTCATCAAGGATTAAATCTTTATCTAACATTTGCCTGGAGTTAAGTCTTTAAGCTGACTTTGTCTTATTCATAAAATTGGACCTAGTCTAATTCTTAGCAAAATAATGAGAGGAAAAATTATCCCTGCTGTTGGCTATTTCTACAATAGCCCCTTAATATTTTTTCCTGATTCCAATATTATCTCTTCTCTTTCCTTCTCCATGTAGCATCTAGAAACATCTCCATAAAATGCAAATCTAAGCAAAACTCATCAATGTCTCCCATCACCCCTGGGTTGGTGCAAGTTGTAACTCCCAAATGAGCATTTTGTGCCTCTACTGACCAAGCGATACCACATTTCCTGCATCTTGACATACAGAAGGACTTTGAGTTTCTGTCAAAAGCCACTCTTCTGTCTGAGTCAAATGCTTTCCTCTTCCAAGAACATTCTTCTTTCTCCCTCTTGCTAACTCCCACAAACACCAGGAATCATTTCTTGCTCCATGTATTGTCACCCCTTCTTCCAATAGCGCAGGTAGGACACCACCTGCTACATTCATAAAAACAGGACTTTGAAGGCAGTCACAAGTAGTTTCTACTAGCTTTGCTTTTAATAACTTATGGTTGGGGCGCCTGGGTGGCTTGGTCGGTTAAGTGTCCGACTTCGGCTCTGGTCATGATCTCACAGTCCGTGGGTTCGAGCCCCGCGTCAAGCTCTGTGCTGACAGCTCAGAGCCTGGAGCCTGTTTCAGATTCTGTGTCTCCCTCTCTCTCTGCCTCTCCCCTGTTCATGCTCTCTCTCTGTCTCAAAAATAAATAAACGTTAAAAAAAATAAAAAAAAATAACTTATGGTTAATGTTTGGTTCACTACTTAATGTTTGGTTCAGTACCAAATCATGTAATATCCCAAGAATTATTCCAATACCCAACTTTTATAAAATTTTATGATACTATTTGGTAAACTAACATATTATAAGGAACTAATGTAAGATATTGCTCTGTTAAAATGCGTCCCCTAAGGAGGTGCCTCACAAATCTCAGTGCATTGACACAAAAGTTTGTATCTCTGATGACAGAATTGTCAGCATAGTGGCAGGAAGCAGGGGAGCGGGTCTGAGTTTAGAAGTACATACCTCATCCCATTACATGGGCAATCCCTTCCCCACAAACACATAAACTCCACTTAACCTGATGAACTTGTGGAGCAGCGTTTAATCTGTTAAATGTTTGATTTCTTCCCATGCTAGATAGCAATGAATGAGGATAGTATGATATTTTGGAAACCCCAAGGCAAGTGTTATCTTGAATTATTTTCTCACACTAGGAATAAGCTGCCAGATGTAACAAGGGAAGATTCACTTGAGGTTCAAGTGATCCTGGCCTGGGGGCTACCTTCATTGAAATCATGAGGCAGGTGGAAGCTGTTTTCAGGACCATTCTGCTTTAGAAATCCTTTGATGGTGTCTTTCTAAAGCAACAGGTCTTACTAGTTTGAGAATATGAACAGACCTCTTGGCTCTGGTCCACCTGTCATCCTTCTGCGGGACTCACTATCACCACATATCTTTATGGTCTGGTAATAGCTGAGGGACAGGCTGAGTTTCACTACATCCCAGATTCCAGCAACTTGATAGTGTTTTTGTTTTCAAACTCTGCCTATATTCAAAGTGGATTTGAAAAGGCTTAGCAAAATATGTATAGTACAAACCATAATGACAATAATACTAAAGATAGAGTAGTATAAAGTGAGGATATACTTCGGCAGGGAAAAGAAGAAAAGGAAGAACAAATGACATGGGAGTAATGCTAATAGATTGCTCTTTGTGTGTTCCAAAATACTGCACACTGGAGCACATTTAAATTGACATGGAGCGCACACTTAAATTGGGCCTTCTAGTAGCCAAGGCAAAGAAAGAAATACAGGCATGGAGTTTCTACCCGGGAAAGCACTGCTGTTTTGTTCTATTTCATCAAGCTGTGAAGTTCAGGATATACCTTTTTTAACCTAATTCACATTAATTTTTGCTTCACGAATCACACTTGGAAGAGATGGTTGCTTTCTTGGAAGGACAAATAAAAGATGATTTAACAATTACCAAACTGCGGTTGGTGATTTAAACCTCTCCAACTTAGACACTGGAGTAAGAGTATAATACTATCAAACCCCAGAAAATGTTTGAATTACTACAAAGGATTTTTGACTCCTCTAGGACTTTCAGTTTTCATGTCCTGTTTAATAAGTGTGGGAAAAATAATGAAAGACCATGGGATTTTTACACCAACCTGCAAAAAAGGTACTTTTTTATCTTAAATTTAAGGGCAAATAATGTCTTGCCCTTCTTTCTATGGAACATCTCATGCAAATTAATCTCAAACAGGCCAAGAGAGAGCTAAGAGGAAAATGTGAACTATAGCTCAAGGGATAGGAAGCAGATTTTGCTGACATGGATAGGTGGTTTATAACTTGGGGTTCCAGGGTCATCATATCATGGACTTGCAGCCAACCATGGCATACTAAAGCATGATGTGGAGAGGATTTTGGATTTAAGAATCAATTCTGTTTTCCAAAATTGAGGATTATGCAAAAAGGCAGCATAGCAACATGTAAATATCAGTATCTTTCCTTGTCAAGGTAAACCTTAGTTTGCAGACTGAGAATGAAAGACGTATAGTTCCTTTTCTCCTTCATATGAGTAGCATGAAACACAGTGTGATTTTTAGCAGTTATGCAACCATAAATCTCTATTTACACAGAATTTTGGGGCATCATATGTATCTGATTACAAGCTATAAAAAAAATCATTGTAGAATCATTCTACTATATTATGTAATTTTGAAACATAAAATTGAGACTCTCATCATTACGTCCCATGTGCCTAAATGTGATTTTCAAATGAAAATTACCAGCCTTATATGACGCTTGATCTAATGCTTGGATGAGGTAGAAGGGAATGTGTAATCTATGCAAACTAGAATTACAGTTTCAGAGAATAGTGAAAATCCTTAGTCACCCAAGAGGATTTAAAGGGCTAAATTCTAATTTGCAATCTTGATCCATAATAATTAAAAGGCAAAGAGGTTCCTTTTAATGTTTTTTTTCTAGTTCAAGGACAATTTGGTTCTAAATTGACCCAGATGAATTTTATGTAATTTGATTAATAAGGTTATCTTCTCACAAATTTGAGGATTATGCCTTGAAAATGCTTTTAATTTTGATCTTTTTTTTTCACGTTTTCAATTATATGGAGTATCATGTATAAATGTTAAATTAGCTAGTATCTTCTCAGTGCATCAATGCATTTTAATTAAAATTTTTTTTCTTTTCCCCAAATATTCTCTTCTACCATGCAATACAGGGTACTTGGCAGTAACAATTCTCATTGGAAATAAACACGTAATAGTATTTATTATATATTGAAGACTAAAGAGCTTGAACTCTAACAGCTTAGGAAATGCAGCCTTGGTATTATATTGTTTGTATTCTTCTCAGTATTAGAACCAAATACCAAACAATGGTGTATCCACAATGGACTTTCACTGCAGTTGACATTCATTGCCTGTGCACATGAATGATAGAAAACATTTGTTTTTCTAGAACTTGATCCTCAGTTATCTCAGAAATTTAAGGGATAAAAGTTTGTTTTGAAGGCTTTGGCAAATTAGTTAGTTAGTTGGCTAATTAGTTTTCTTACTTTTTTTTTTTTTCTACTTAAGAAGGTAACTGTATTTTTGGAGTCTATGCACCCTTTACCTTTATGGGCTGCTAACTATATTTTTTTTAAATGGAAGTTTTAAATAATATTTTGCTAAAACTCTGTTTATGTGGCTTGTATGAATTTTGGTCTGCTTTGGCATTTTCTTCACATGAAGTAGTTGACAATGCAACAATTTAATTACATAAGCAGATGCTTTTTTCACACAACATAAAAGCTTTTTTTAAAAAAAGTTATCCAGAAACTTATTTTTTTTTATAATCACAAAAGGATTTTGAAACAAATTCCTAATTGGATTTCATTTATAATACTTTTAAGTTTTACATTTTTATAATTTGTATTCAGGTTATATTTAAATTTACTTAAATGATATTTTACATTTAGGTAATACTGTAAGTAATGCCTTTGTTCCTTGTTTATTGTCTTGATAAAAATTGCTTGAGACTTGGTGAACCTTGCTTTTCCTTCTAAGACTACCTGAGAAATATCTCATTAACCTCCGTTCTATTTAATCTTTCCAAGCTCTTAATTTGAATTCAGGTAAACAGCAATAAATGAAATAAAGATACTCATTTATACTGGTAATAGTATAAATTACAAAGATAATTACCTTGAAACCGTTATATAATATTACATATTATAAAAACATATAAGGAATTGCAATCGTTGACAGCTCAAATAATATTAAGAATACAAATAAGCTGAATAGTAATAACAAAAATAGAGTTGATCTGATAGACATATGTAAAATGATGCCCTACAAGTAAGGAATACATATTTTTTCCTAAAATATGGATAAGAATTTTTTTTTAAATAAATCATCTCTTGGTTATCCAAGAAAACAGCAATCAATAAAAGAATGTAAAAGAATTGTTACACATGTTTTCTTCTGGCATTAATTCAATAATCCTAGAATATAATGACAAGAGAAAAAATAATTTTAAGTGGCAATATAAATATTTGCAAATAAATACATGAGCCAAACATAAAAATAAACTTCAATTTAAACTACCCCCCCAAAAACAGATTTATATAATATATGAGCTCTGTCTGAACCTTATTTATAGGAAAATTCAAAGCACTAAATAATTTTGTCGGCAAATAGAAAGAAAGAAGGAAAGAAAGAAAGAAAGAGAAAAGAAGATACAAATCTTAAAAATATATATATGTATATAAATTTAAATATAAAAAAAACCAGAGTAAAGGAAATAAAGGTAAAAGCAGAAATTAACTGGAAAGCAGACTACAATTGATGTCAGTAAAGAAATCATAAGCTTTTTGAATCACTAATCTTTTAAAGAAAAAGAAATCATTAATATACAAAATTAATCAAGAAAATAAGGAACAAATTAAAATAATCAAAAGAAAATGTATTCTGTAACTCTAGGCATACAGATCTGAAAACCTGTATGTAATGGATGTGTTTCTGGAAAAAAAAAAACACATTATGAAAAATATTTAGTAGAAAACAGAAAGACAAAATTATAGCTACTCTAAAAGAAAATGCTTTTTATTATATGCCTGCCAACTATATCAAAACTTAAAGAAATATTATTTTTTTTCAATGTGTTCTACTTTACTTCTCATTCATAGTCATGCTGCTGCAGCTTGTTGTACCTATGGTCACTCACAATGAATTATAATCTTTAGGAAAAGTTAATAATTTCATTATCAAAATGAAAAAAAAATCATTTTATAAGAATCTTGAAATTTCCAACATGTACCAAATGCATGTTACTCTATAGGTAGACATTACTACTTTTTTTTTTTTAGATTTTTATAATTTATAAGTTTAAATTCAAGTTAGTTAACAAACAGTGTAGTGTTGGTTTCAGGAATAGAATCCAGTGACACATAACACCCAGTGTTCATTCCAAAAAAGTACCCTCCTTAATGCCCATCATCTATTTAGCCCATCCGCCCACCTACTTCCCCTCCAGCAACCCTCAGTTCCCTGCGTTTAAGAGTCTCTTATGATTTGTTTCCCTCTCTATTTTTTCTTATTTTTCCTTCCCTTCCCCTAAGTTCATCTGTTTTGTTTCTTAAATTCTAAATATGAGTGAAGTCTTATATTTGTCTTTCTCTAACTGATTTCGCTTAGCATAATACACTCTAGGTCCATCCATGTTGTTGCAAATGGCAAGATTTCATTCTTTTTGATCACTGAGTAATATTCTATTGTATATATATTCTACCTCTTCTTTATCCATTCATCAGTAGGTGGACATTTGGGCTCTTTCCATAATTTGGGTATTGTTGATAGTGCTGCTATAAATATTAGGGTGCATGTGCCCCATTGAATCAGCATTTTTGTATGGGTAAATACCTACTAGTGCAATTGCTGGATAGTAGGATAGTTCTGTTTTTAGTTTCTTGAGGAACCTCCATTCTATTTTCCAGAGTGGCTGTACCAGTTTGATTCCCACCAACAGTGCAAAAGTACCACCCTTTCTCTGCATCCTCACCAACATTTGTTGTTTCCTGAGTTGTTAATTTTAGCTCTTCTGATAGGTGTGAGGTGATGTTTCATTGTGGTTCTGATTTGTATTTCCTTGATGATGAGTGATGCTGAGCATCTTTTCATGTGTCTGTTAACCATCTGGATGGCTTCTTCAGAAAAGTGTCTATTCATGTCTTTTGCCCATTTCTTCACTGGATTATTTGTTGTTTGAGTGTTAAGCTTGGTAAGTTCTTTATGGATTTTGGATATTAACCCTTTATCAGATAGTAAATGGTATGGATTCCTTGATTTCTCTTTTTGTTGCTTCATTATTGGTATATAGAAATGCAACCGATTTCTGTACATTGAGTTTACATTGTGCTAAATTCTTGTATCAGTTCTAGAAGTTTTTGATGGTGTCTTTCGGATTGTCCATGTAATTACAAAGACTGAAACATTTCTTGTAGGATTGATTTAGTGGTCACAAACACCTTTAGTTTTTGTCTGGAAAACTCTTTCTGTCTCCTTTTAGGTAGACATTACTTCTTAATCAGCTCTATCACTTTATAATAGGTGATAATTTGTGTCATGTTCAGGTAGAAGAAATAAACAGAAGGAAATAATAAATAAAACATTCTATGAAACTATTACCTATGTATGTGTGCTAACATTTATCTATATATACTTTTATATTTTATGTTGAATTACTACTAAGCATCTTATGTGAGATCAACTGTTAGAATTCTGTGTACCAATATCATTTAAATGGTTTTTAGATAATACATGAGTAAGAGAAAATTATGCTACATATTTTCTCATTTCCCTGCAAAATTATTTTGAGTTAGAGGTTAATAGCACACAAAGAAAAATTTCTGGTGGGAGGGGGAGAAAATATAATGAAATGATAGGACAGGAATGTGCCGCCTGTTATAACTCCCACTTCTTTCCTTTAAGGATAAAAGCTTGTACAAGTTCATTAATCACATTCTGCCAAATTATATTTCTCATCAGCCTGCACTTCCAAATATGGGGAGAGGTGGAAAACTTCAATTTACCCCTTTATTGTCCCTGAATATAATTTCCAAAATCTTAACCTTCTGAATTCAGTCTCTGGCATTTTATGATAATAACACTTAGGGGAATCATTATGTTTTATTCATATTTAATGATGATTAATATGTCTTTGCTATATAATCAAGATAAAATAGTACAGTTCCTGAAAATTGCTCTTTTTTCTTTTTGGTAAAGAAAACAGAAATTACTGGGGACTCAATTAGGATTTAAAACAAATTTAAATGTAACAAAAGAATTTATTGAAAAACTTTCACCATCTCTATGAAGAGACAAACTTAGAAAAAGGATACTTAGATAGAAAAAACATGGATACATTTTTTTTTAGAAGAAGAAAGTCAATCCAAGAGAAATGGCACAGTAATTATATTCTAACCACTGCATATCAAGAATTAGTGCTGATCGCTTTCAGCTGTCCTACAGGCACTTTTCTGTCCGATCAAGTTAGTATGGATTCGTACTACTCTGAACAAGCTCAAGGGAAATTGTTTTGCAGACTTAGCCTGAAATAGAACTTAGTCTTTAGTTTGGAGTAACTTACAAAGAGAAAATTTTTACAATAACATAACACAATCTAGAAAAGTTACCAGATTCCTATGATTTGACCAAATAGATCTAGACATCGTTTGCTAATTATGTGATATCTCAAAATAGTCTTTTATTTTCTAAAAAAAAATAAAATAAAATAATTTCATTGGTCACAAAATATTTAGCAATATTTACTGTCACAGAAAAAAATCTTCTATATGTTACATTGATTTTGGCTTTGAGGAAATTGGTATGTGTACCCTGAAAACTTCCTTATAACCATCCACTTCAATTCCTCTTTGAAAGTCATCAATATCATTTAATTATGTTGCCCTACCAGGCAGTGTATTTCTTCCTATCATATCTCATTCATCTGCCTAAGCTTAGACGAAGGTATGAATTCATGAGTGTAGCCAAGGCTCAGGAGGTCTGTAATATTCTTTTTTTAAACATTATCTCATCACTTCTTCTATTTACAAAAATAGCTGTTGAAAGCATCTTTTCTTCAATTAAATGATATACTTCTTAAATGTAAACACTTCTTATTTGAACACATCATATTAGTCTTAATAGATCTGAGTGATACATTCTCTCTTTCTCCCACCCCTCTCCCTCTCCCTGTCTTTCTCTCTCTGGAACTTTTTTGTAACAACTGAAAATGTAGAGACTTCTTGACAACATATCAGTGTCTGGAAAACTTGGCCATTAGATAGCATGAGTATTGGCACAAAAAGCATAAACTTGTTTGCAATATACAGTTATTTTTTCTTTTTCATCACTATAACCTTATTTTTGTCAGGAAAATAAATGATGACCAGGTTCTACAACTTCAACTAGAGCTGATACTTGTACAAATATGCATAATAGTCATTTTGTTTTCATTATAAATATGTATACACACACACACACACACATACATACACACACACACACACACACACACAGCCCTAGAGAGTATAAGAGTCCTCATTTCCTGAACTGCAAATGGTTATTTAATAAATATAGCCTAGATGGTTCATTTTTAAATAACTTTAGACCTTAGTCATATTCCTGGATCCTAAATAAGCATTCAGTTTTCATATCAGTTTGGCTTTCATAGACAGTATGAATAAACAAGTGTGGACTGAAAACATAATACAAACATTTTGTTGTATTTTGTTGTGGTAGTTTTTAGTGACATTGATGGAAATATTCATATAGAGGCTTCTCTTCAGATTCCTCACAACTGAAACTACACTTCAAGAAGATGGAAAACTTTTGACAAAAAGCAAGAAAGTTATTCCTGTGAGACCTGCAGAATGTTAACTTTTTCCTCTATCTTTATCTCACTCCCTTTTTCCTGGTGTGTTTGCAATTAAAACCAGGCTATAGTAAATAGTATAGTATAAAAGAAAAAAAAAAGCAAAATTTAAAAATCCCAACATGCTATATACATTTAAATCAAAATTGGCAACATATTGAGAATTTTTTTTTTCTCTTTCAAATCCCAGCATATGTTTAAACATAGTTAACAGATCTAGGTATGTACACACAATCCTATCAGAGACAATATTCGTCCTGTGGCCAATTTTCTAATGGACTGTCACCATAGAATAACTTAACTCATAACGTAAAAAGACAGTGTCCTAGATATGTTTTTATCTATTTTTTAATACCTTTGGGAGAAGGACTTTCATCTCTGCTTTACATCTGAAAGAAATGTAAACCGAGGCACCTGGGTGGCTCAGTCAGTTAAGCGTCCCACTTCGGCTCAGGTCATGATCTTACAGTTGGTGAGTTCAGCCCCGCATTGGGCTTTGTGCTGACAGCTCAGAGCCTGGAGCCTGCTTTGGATTCTGTGTCTCCCTCTCTCTCTGCCCCTCCCCCCACTCACACTGTCTCTCTCAAAAATAAATAAACTTAAAAAAAAAAAAAAAGAAATATAAACCTATCTTCCAGAGTTCTACTAAAGGTCTATCTCCCACTTAAAAATGACACTGTCCATCTAGAAACAGCTAGGATTTAAAACTACCAACTCTCCCTTAATTTCAGCTTCAATCTCAAATTTGTACTATGACATGAATCTGTATTGAGAATGATTGTGAAGAATCCGAGGATTGCCTTAGTCCTTTACTTCCTTTCAGTTACCACTAAATCTTGGGGTCACCCCAAGAGGTAAATTCACAGGCATACCTCATATTGTGCTCCCCTGTTGTCCATGCTTCTATTTCACTCTAAATCTGCCCGGATTTTTCTCACCAACCCAAAACTCTACTGCAGTTTGCCAACGTAATATTTATATAATTTGATAAACTAAATCACATGAATATGTAAATGGAACACTATTCATCTTAGGATTTTTTTTTTTTCCCAAATAGCTTCAGTGAGCTGCAGCCTTTGCCCCCTTTTCATTGTCTAATTGACCCTATCATGTTAGGGTGGCCCTCTTAACAGGTCTAAACCTTATGACTTAAGTTCTGACCTACTTTTTGCTTAACACAGGACAGACCATGTCTCTGATTTTATCACCTCAATGCATATTCATATTCTGAACTTTATTATTTTTTACCTGTCCTGACTTAGAGCATCATTAATTTAAATCTTTAAAGCTGTGTTATACATTATAATTTTCATAGTGAAGAGTAATTGAAATAAAGGAAGACTGTACTTCTTCCAAGATACTTTATAGATCATTAACATATCACATCTTCAAGTAAAAATTGAAGTTATCTTAGGCCTGAGATCTGCACAAATTAGGACGTTATTAGTAATTGGGAACAATTATATATTGCCTTGACATTAATGTACTAACTCCACAATTGCCCATGTTCAGTAAATAACTGCAACAATAAAAACAAAAGTTGGCTTTATTAGATGCTAGCAAAAATTCTTGATATGCCCAAATTCGAAAGACCCCCAAGAACAAATCACCAGAGTCCAGAGTCAAAGCCAAGCAGCAAGGGTTGTTTATTGCAGGTTCGAACCCGGACCTCCGCGCACTCGTTACTGGTGACGCTAAGAGGTCCCGAGCGAGGATCTTACAGCTTCTTTTATAGACAGGCACAAACAAGTTAGGGATTTTTCGAGGTTGCAGAGCTGTTATTGGTTGACATTTAAATTTGAACACTCAGGAGAACTTGATTGGTTCCTGCCTTTTTTTCAAACCACTCAGCAGAACTTGATTGGTTCCTGCCTTTAGGTCAGACCACAACTGGGCACGCCCTGGCTGGTTCCAGGAACGGCGGGGGGGGGGGGGGAGGTCTTTTCTTTGCAGTTGTGAGTACACCTGGTAATTTTTCTCTTAGTCTCTCATTCCCCCCTTTCTTTGGTGCCTTAAGAGCCAATCTTGGATCTTATGTGTCTGACTCAAATGTTTCGGTAATGATAGGTTGGTATTGGGTCCTAAGGACCATCAGTTGGATCGTGTTAACTCGGTCTTTGATAAAGGCAACTAGTTTATTAATAATATAAGGCCCAAAGGTGAGGAGGAGGAGAAGGAGGAGTATAAGGGGCCCAGCTAGAGCAGAAAGCAGGGTGGCTAGCCATGGGGACTGATTGAACCAAGACTCAGACCAGCCTTGTTGTTGTTCTCGTTCACGCTTCCGTTTGGCCAGGCCTTCTCTAACTTTAGCCATGGACTCTCGGACTACTCCGGTGTGGTCAGCATAAAAACAACATTCTTCTCTTAAGGCTGCACATAAACCTCCCTGTTGGAGGAAGACTAGATCTAGCCCCCTTTGGTTCTGTAGGACCACTTCAGAAAGGGAGGTCAGAGATTTTTCGAGGTGTGAGACTGAGTCCTCAAGTCTGGCTATATCTTCACCAATGGCTGCCCTTAGGCTATTGAACCCTCAGTGCTGGATGGCTAGTGATGAGATCCCTGTTCCTGCCCCTATGGTACCGAGGCCAAATAAGGTGGCCAAGGTTATGGCCGTAAAGGGTTCCCGTTTTGTTCTTATTGACTCTCTTGCTTTTGTCCCTTCTGTCCACAGATCATATACAACATTTTCTCGGTGGTAAATAACCTTTGGAAATACTAATACCATGATACAATATTCGGTTGATGAATTAAAAACATTTCTGCTAACACATGGGGTGAGCCCTGTCTCAGAACAAATCCACCAACTGTCAGGAGCTGGAATTATCCATTTAGATTCATCTATAGAGTAATTAGTCGGGGCACAGAGCTGGATATGGCTAGAGGGGACCTTCCCTATACAAGTCCCATTGCCAGTGACCGCTTGCAGCGTGAGGCGGGGGCCCTTTCGATTCCACTTGCAAGCTGCTGGCGACTCTTCTCCTGATTGTGAAAAAGGGGCAGCTAGACCTATGGCTTCATAGAAGGGGGGTTTTATATCATAACATAGGCAGCAGGCCCTTGTTGCCTCAGGGTCCGATCGGTTTAAGGCCTCATACGCTGCTGTTAGCAAATTCCATAGGGAGTCTATGCCTTCTGGGTTCTGATTTTCTTGGACAGCTTGTGCTTTTACTCCTGGGGTAAGGATGGGGGGTCCTGCTGGAGGGACTAGTGGAGATCTGCCCGGGGATAAGCTTATCTGTTTTTTTGTTTTGTTTTGTTTTGTTTTTTGTCAATACCTGATTTGGCCCCACTGATTGTACAAGAGGGGAGACTTTTAATTTTATTTGAATGGCAGTCCCAAAGAGGGGATATTGATATAAGTAGACTCCCCAAGTGAGTCCTGAGACCCATCGCCTGTCCTTTTTTCCTTCCTCTGTAAATCTTACACGAATAAGGTTACAGTTTTCATCGTACCTGGTGCGGGTACATGGTTGGACATAGGACATTTCAATAAATTGGGGTTTACTTCCCACTTCCATTCCCCATCATTGGAGGTGACGCAACTCCAGGCTGCGCAATAGAGGGTTTCAAACCCCCCACATGTGCGCCTCATCGCCCCTGTCCTAAATCCCGGACATGCATAAAATCCATTTCTACTTATTGATACCCTCCTTTGCAGTTGCCTCCATTTACCTCCTTCCATTTCTTCTTCCTAGGGTTTCGTTGTAGATTTCATGAGTCTCTAAGTTAGTAATTTCCCATGTCAAATTATAGGGGGTGTGGGGGTTTGGATTTACAGATAGAATTTGCAGAACAATCAAGAGGAGGGCAAGTACCATAGTTATGGCTCAGTCCGTTGGCGGCGTAGGGTCAATTTTAAAGGATTGTCCTTAGTCCGATCAACAGTCCAGGTTGTCTTTGAAGGTCCGATGAGGTCTGAGAACGGGTCCACTGGTTTGGCGTGGGCGAAATGGATCCAGGTGGCGATTCCGTCTACTTTGATGGCAGTAGGCATTGTCAGGATGACCTGGAAGGGTCCTTTCCACCTGGGCTCCAGAGTTCCCTGCCGATGACGTTTGACGAGGACCCAATCCCCTGGCCGGAATTGATGTGGAATAGGCAGGGGTCCAGTCTCATAGAGATCCTTTAATTTGGGCCATACATCTTCATGGACCCTCTGCAAGACTTGTAGGGAGAACAAGAATTCAAGACTATTATCGTTCTCAGCTTTGACAAGGTTATCTTTTAGGTTAGGGATGATGGGGTGTGGTCTACCATGTATTATTTCATAGGGTGTGAGTCCCAGTTTGTATGGGAAATTACACACCCTGAACATAGGGTGTAGGGGAGAAGGACCACCCAATTAGCGCCAGTCTCCATGGTCAATTTAGTCAGGGTCTCTTTTAATGTTCTGTTCATTCTCTCTACCTGTCCTGAGCTTTGGGGTCGGTATGCACAATGTAATTTCCAATCAGCCCCAAGTATGGAAGCCAGTCCCTGACTTACCTTAGAGACGAATGCAGGTCCGTTGTCTGACCCTATCATTACTGGAAAACCATACCTGGGCAGGATTTCTTCTAGGATCTTTTCGGCTACAATCTGCGCCATTTCATTCTTGGTTGGAAAGGCTTCAGTCCATCCTGAAAAGGTATCTACAAAAACTAGCAAATACTCATATCCATATTTTCCTGGTTTTACCTCAGTGAAATCTACTTCCCAATAGGTCCCCGGTCTGCTCCCTCTTTGTCTTACCCCTGTTGTCTGAGGATTGCTACTCGCATTGTTGAGTTGGCACACTGTACATTTAGTGACTACTTGATGGACCTTATCAGAGACATTTCTGATTTTTAGTCCAGTCTGTCTCAGTAAGTCCAACATTCGCCAGGAACCTAAGTGGGTGCTGCGATGGATCCGCTCTAGAACTTGCCATCCTAGTTTATCTGGGAGTATAATGCTGCTTTTGGAGTCTCTCCACCAGCCATCTTTGATTCGGGTCATAGGAAGTTTACTCATCCATTGAATGTCGCTTTCTGAATACTCAGGGCTGGGGGCAATTCCCGGGATCCGGGGTCTGGCAGCTGTAGGGTCAGTAATTGCTCTGGGGGCCGAGCTGTGTTTTTTGCAGTCTGATCGGCCAAATTGTTGCCCCGGGAAACTGGGTCGGTTGTCTTCTGGTGTCCTGGGCAATGCACAATCACTAGCTTTTTGGGTTCCCATAAGGCTGCTAGCAGGGCTAGAATCTCTTCTTTATTTTTGATGTCTTTCCCTTCAGCTGTGAGGAGCCACCGTTCTCTGTATATCGCCCCATGTACATGAGAGGTGACGAAGGCATATCGGCTATCAGTGTACACGGTTAGCTTGCAGTCTCTTCCTAATTTTAGAGCCTGGGTTAAGGCTATTAGTTCAGCCTTCTGGGCCGAGGTTCCGGGGGGTAGGGCTTCTGCCCAAACCACCTTGGTTTCTGAAGTTACGGCTGCCCCCGCATACCTTTGTCCCTGGTGAACGAAGCTGCTTCCATTGGTGAACCAGATGGCGTCCGCATCCGATAATGGTTGGTCCTGCAAGTCCTCCCGGACCCCATAAACTTGAGCCAGTATGTCGGCGCAGTCATGAAGTGGAGTTCCCGTGTCTGGGTCTGGCAGCAGTGATGCTGGGTTCAGGGCCGTTGGGGGGGTGAAGATGACCCTGAGGGGGTTCAACAGCAGTCCCTGGTAATGAGTGAGTCGGGCATTGCTCAGCCATTGGTAAGGCAGCTGCTTGAGGATGCCTTTGATGGCATGCGGGGTGGTGACTTGTAGCTCTTGGCCCATGGTCAGCTTATCAGCGTCCTTTACCATTAGGGCAGTGGCTGGAATCATCCGGAGACAGGGTGGCCATCGGGCGGCCACTGGATCTAGGTTTTTAGACAGATAGGCTACTGGCCTGCGCCAAGGGCCCAAATGCTGGGTTAGCACCGCCTTAGCTATGCCTCGGTTTTCATCTACATGTAGGTGGAAGGGTTTGGAGACATCGGGGAGTCCCAGGGCTGGGGCTGATAGCAGAGCAGTTTTAATTTGTTGGAAGGCCTGTTCGGCTTCTTCCGTCCAACTAAAGGGCTGTTGATCTTTTGTTGCCTGGTATAACGGTTTTGCTAATTCAGCAAACCCTGGTATCCATAGTCTGCAGAACCCAGCCGACCCTAGGAATTCCCTCACCTGTCGTGGTATCTGCGGTCTGGGAATACAAAGGACAGTCTCCTTCCGGGTATCCGTTAGCCAGCGTTGCCCCCCTCTCAGTAAGTAACCCAGGTAAGTTACCTCTGACTTGCAGATCTGAGCCTTCTTTGCTGAGGTGCGGTAGCCTAAGGTTCCCAGAGTTCGCAGGAGACCTTCGGTTCCCTGGATGCAGGCTTCGGGCATCTCAGCAGCTATTAAGAGATCATCAATGTACTGTAGGAGAGTTATATTAGGGTGTTGTTGTCTGTACTCACTTAAATCTTCGTGTAGAGCCTCGTCGAACAGGGTCGGAGAGTTTTTGAATCCTTGTGGCAGTCTGGTCCAAGTGAGCTGGCCATTTATGCCCCTGTCTGGATCTGTCCACTTGAATGCAAATAGCTCTTGACTTTTAGCTGCTAGTGGTAGGCTGAAAAAAGCATCTTTTATATCCAGAACAGTATACCATTGTTTTTCTGGGCTGAGGGCGCTCAAGAGAGTATAGGGGTTAGGAACGGTTGGATGTATGTCCATCACCCACTTATTGACTTCTCTCAGGTCCTGCACTGGTCTGTATTCCCCACTGTTGGGTTGGCGCCGGGGGGGGGGGGGGGGGGGGGTATTCCATGCTGAGTGGCAGGTGCGTAGGACCCCGAAGTCAAGGAGGCGGCGGATATGCAGTGTGATGCCATTTTTGGCTTCTGCTGGCATGGGGTATTGGCGCACGCGGACGGGGTCCGTCCCGGGCTTGACCTCTATAAATAGGGCTGGGCGATGTTTTGCTAGCCCCATACCACCCGTTTCTGCCCACCCGTCTGGGAAGCGTTGAAGCCAGGGCTCGATGCCCTGATCCAGAGGAGTGGGTTCCTGATGGAGTCTATATTCATCTTCTAGTTTCACAGTGAGTACAGATATGGGTTGGTTGTGGAAGTCAGTCACTGTGGGTCCCCCTGGTTGGAAATGAATTTGGGCCCCCACTTTGGTAAGCAAATCCCTCCCCAACAGGGGGCAGGGGCTGTCGGGAATGACCAGGAAGGAGTGGGTTACCTTCCCAGTTCCTAAGTCCACAGTCCTCTGAGTTGTCCAGGGGTACTTCTTTATTCCGGTGGCCCCTTGTACCCAGGATGATTTTTCAGTTACTTTTCTATGGGGCTTGACCAGAACTGAGTGCTGTGCCCGGTATCAACTAGGAACTGGACTGGGGTCCCCTCCACTTGCAATGTTACCCTAGGTTCGGGGAGGGGATCCGAACCCTGTCCTCCCTATTCTGTATCTTGGGTAAACAGTATGGGGGCTATTTTAGGCTGCCATTGTCCTTGGCTGGGGCGGGGTTGTTTCTTCTTGGGGCATTCTCTTATCCAATGGCCTTTTTCTTTACAATAGGCGCATTGATCTTTATCTAAGTGCCACCTGGGAGGGCGTGTTGTTTGAGTGCCTTCTGGGGGTGGCTGTTCTTTCTGGACTGTAGTGGCCAGGACTTTAGTCATTTTCTCTGTAGCCTTGATCTGTCTCTCTTCTGGGGCGTCCCTGTTGTTGTAGACCCGTTGTGCTATACGGAGTAGATCCTGGATCTGTTTACCTTCTAAATCCTCTAGCCTTTGGAGTTTTTTCTTAATGTCAGGAGCTGCTTGATTTACAAAGGACATAATGACAGCAGCCTGGTTCCCAGGGACTTCTGGATCCATGGGGGTAAACTGCCTAAAGGCTTCCATTAATCTCTCTAAGTAAGCAGCTGGACTTTCTGCCTTTCCCTGTACGACCGAATATACCTTAGCCAAATTGATGGGCTTGCGAGCTGCAGTCCGGAGACCCGCCATCAGAATCTGGCGATAAATGAGTAGCCTTCCCCTACCTTCTGCCATGTTGTAGTCCCATTTGTCCTGTGGAGGTCTGGTTAGGGGGAAAGCCGCATTAATGAGGTCAGGATTAGATGTCGGCCTACCGTCGTCTCCAGGAACCAGCTTTCTTGCTTCTAATTGGATCCTCTCTCGCTCCTCTGTAGTGAACAGGATGCGGAGGAGCTGCTGACAGTCATCCCAGGTGGGCTGGTGGGTGAACATGACACTGCCTAAAAGAGCTATTAGGTCTTTAGGGTTATCAGAGAATCGAGCGTTCTGTGTTTTCCAGTTGTAAAGGTCACTGGTGGAAAAGGGCCAATACTGGAGTCGGGGGTTGCCTGTTTCATCGGGGGGTCCTATTTCCCGCAGGGGTAGGGCCACAGTGGAGTCGGGGAGGCGAGAGTTTGGCTCACGCTGGGTGCGCCCGCGGGTTCGGCCAGCTGGCCCCTCACGGTTGGTTTCATTCTCAGTGGGGCTTGGCGTGGCTGCTGCCTCCCGTCCCCCTGGTTCCGGCGCAGCTGCCACTTCCCGTCCTCCCGGTTTCCCTAGGGGGGCAACTAGCGGGGTGACTGGTGGGGCGGCTGCTGCGGGCAGGGCCTGGGGTGCGAGGGGAGGGGGATGATAGGGTGGAGGGTCTAGGGATAGTAGGTCCTGACTATCGGGCAATATGGGATACAAGGGTGCAGCTGGCGTCCTTGATTTTGGGGAATCTGCAGGCCGCATGGCAAGGACCTTACACATTCCCGAGGATAGGAAGGGGGCCAACCAAGGGGGTGGATTTTCCACTAAATTCTGCCATACAAGAATGTAGGGAATCTGATCCGGGTGTCCCTCGCGACCCGGTAGAAAAATCTTTGATTTCACCTTAGCAATTATAGGGAGGCAGAAAGTTCCTTTGGTTGGCCATCCAACGCCGAAGATTGGCCATTCAGAGTGGCAGAGGGTTATTAATTTTCCCCGCTGGATGTCTAAACTCAAATTCTGTCCTCTGGTTCTACCATCCCTGAAGTTAGCAATGAGGAGAGAAAGAGGAGTGCTTTGAGATTGGCCCATCTGTATCCTGGAGGTGGGCGAAAGGATTAAAAGGAGAAACAGTAAAGTTATGAGGATTTCTGGCTGGGCCAGGCCAGGTCACCTGTGAAAGAGAAGGAGTTTAACACTTAAAGGTTATAGAATAGAGAACACAACACTTAGATCGCTAGCGCGTTTCGGGTGTCCACCACCCGAACAGAAGAATTCCGATGGGCCCAAAAAGGTGCCCCAGACGGGTGCCAGTGGACGTCTCCTACTGGACCCGACCGACTGCCCTATAGCGCGCCCGCCAGGGCTGTGTCAGTCACTGATACAGATCCCGCGCGGGAGAGCCAGAGACGAACAGACAAACAGAAACGGACAGAGCCGGCTCACTTACCGATCGGTCTCAGGGGTGACCCATTGACTTGGGGTCTGGTGGGTTTGGGGGGGATCCCGGACGAGCCCCCAAATGATATGCCCAAATTCGAAAGACCCCCAAGAACAAACCACCAGAGTCCAGAGTCAAAGCCAAGCAGCAAGGGTTGTTTATTGCAGGTTCGAACCCGGACCTCCACGCACTCGTTACTGGTGACGCTAAGAGGTCCCGAGCGAGGATCTTACAGCTTCTTTTATAGACAGGCACAAACAAGTTAGGGATTTTTCGAGGTTACAGAGCTGTTAGTGGTTGACATTTAAATTTGAACACTCAGCAGAACTTGATTGGTTCCCACCTTTTTTTCAAACCACTCAGCAGAACTTGATTGGTTCCCGCCTTTAGGTCAGACCACAACCAGGCACGCCCTGTCTGGTTCCAGGAACGGCGGGGTGGGGGGGGTGGTCTTTTCTTTGCAGTTGTGAGTACACCTGGTAATTTTTCTCTTAGTCTCTCATAAGAAAGTGAAAACTTACTTGTTCTCTTTGGAGCATCTGAAAGAAGTTCAATAAATATCCATATTGTCATATGTAGAGGTCCAAATGACCCATGATACAGATCATCCCTTTTAAGTGATGGTAGGAATTTCTGATTCCACTTCAGCAAAGAGTTCACAGTCCATTTTGAAAAGTTAATATCTAGCTACCATGTTATAATCCAATGACTGTATTTCCTAGAAATACTGTGTAGTTCTCAGAGTTAAATTTCATTTCATTAACTTCATGTAAAAGTTTGAGTTTTGTAATATATTTTCAGAAGCAAAATAACATTTTATGATTGACTTCTGTAAGTGGATGTGAAAAAGTAACCTATAGGACTACATGTGAAAAACAAGGGGTGGTGATGTTATTTGAGTTTGTATAATCTCTTTGTGTAATATTATACGGTAACATATAAAGGTAGATTCACTTTTTTTGATTTAACAAATATTTGAGTTGCTAGTATTATGAAAAACACAAAAATGAGTAAGACAATATTAATTACTTTCAATTAGCTTCAATTAGCTTCTAATATAATAAAGAGAAGAATGGGTAGCAATTTGTATAAAAGAGAATTTTAAAATATCAAGAGCCATAAGGTAAATATTTGCAAAATACATAGTAGGTCATACAAAAGAGGTTGAGATGTTTTTCAAAAATATTTTCCCAAAATATATTGTCTTCTTTAGCCCTCCTTCTCTCCTTTATGAGAAGAGCTTCTCTTTGGATCCAGGGTAGTGAGGCTTACAACTGGCATATTTCTGTTCTTATTCCTTTTGTGTATTCTAAACTTCCTTATGATATTTTCATATCTATTAAACAGTTTGAAAACAATTGCTATAGAGAAAAAGATATCAGATTTGAAGACTGACACAGCTGAATAAAATCTTGACTTTCAGGTTCTAGTTGAGCGAGCAAATTACATAATTTTATTAACAGTCAGTATTCTCATCTATAAAATGGGGTGATAATAGCTCATTTACTCCATATTACATTACAGAATGTTCCAGTGCCTCAATGGCTACTCTTTGATAGCATGATTTCTACCTGGAGACATGAAGAAAAGATTAATGGAGTACTTACAACTACAGTTGGTATAGATTTGGTTGGATACAATGAATTGTGGAAGCCAAGGTACAAAGCACAAAAAAAGAGCCAGAAGATAAAATCCCCTAGGCTAGATTTGATGATAGAAACTTTGATGTCAAATAGAGAGAAATAAGCATGGAGAGTACGAATAGGAACATTCTTGTGGTGAGTCTTAAACACCATGCAGAATACAGATACTTAATTTACTTGACAATGGACAACTATTGAACATTTTTGGATGGAAGGGCAACATGAGGTACATGTGCTTCAAACATTAACCTTGTAGTTGGCCTTTGAAAGAGAGTGAAGAGATCTAGAGGCTGAGAGATAATTTAAGAGTTGACTGATTATATCAAAGAAAATGAGAGTGTGGCATAGATGAGGGACATATCAGAAAAAGAGAAAGTTGGTAATATGGAGATAAATTGGAAGGATTTCATAGGTAATTATGTGTGATAGGCAAAGGAAAAGAATGTTTTTATTTTTTAAGATGAGAAGTAGGGAAGAGTTTAATAGGATTTATTTTGGAAAAATACTTCAAATTTTTTTAAACATTTATTCATTTTTGAGAGACAGAGAAAGAGCATGAATGGGGGAGGGGAAGAGAGAAAGGGAGACACAAAATCCAAAGCAGGCTCCAGACTCTGAGCTGTCAGCACAGAGCCTGATGTGGGGCTTGAACTCATGGACCACGAGATCATGACCTGCACTGAAGTTCGTCGTTTCACTGACTGAGTCACCCAGTTGCCGTTGGAAAAATATTTAAATAGTGATGTATATTCTTTTCCCAAGCAATTTCATCTCTTCTACTGAGCCTGGGCTAATGAGAGTTTTTTGGTTTTTTTTTTTTTTTTTTTTTTTGGTTTTTTTTTTTTTATCTCTATTTTCACTCATTAATGAGTAAATAAAGGTTAAGACGATAGGTGATTTGCCCAAGTTCCCTCAGTTAATGAAAGGATTTTAAACTTCTGGCTCCTAGATCACAACTATATTCACTACTTTTTGTTGGATATTAACATTCCATAGAACCTCTCAGAGGAAATTGCCCAGCATTATACTGATAGTTGAGACTGGTTTTTGGATGTTGGAGAGGTAAATTATTACCTGGTGGTGACATGTGAGTCACCAACATGGTATCTGCAGTCTTAAGGATAACATTGCCAAGAGAAGGAGTACTAAGAGAAGCAATTTGAAGTTAAGTGCTTGAGGAATGTGTACTTTCAGGAAGTAGGCAGAAGAGAAGACAAAAGCACACAATCTGATTGATCAATGTAATTTAAAATAACGCAGAAATCTATCTGTGAGTTAGAGGAAGGAGAAATCTTACGAAAATAAAAGTAATAAAGAGAGGTTTAATGGATAAGAGTTAGGAAATACCATTTGCTTTGGACTAGCTAATCAATGAAGACCTTTGAGAGGGTGTTTTTATTTTACTAGTGTGAGATAAAAACCAAATTAAAGTTCTATTGTAATGGCTTAAAATCTGTAGATAGAGAACACCTGCACTGAGTTTGGGTGATAGTTATTTGAATTTAGAGTTACTGTTTGTAGGCACTGTAAGAGAGAAGATTTGAATGGTCTTATACTATAAAGAAAGAAAAAAATGTTGCTGTTGAGATCTTGGATCCACTAAAAAATAACCACTTGGGTTTTTTTCTCTTTTCTGGATAAACACCTAGGGCTCTTAAGGACATTTCTAGCCCTCAAATTCAATGTGAACTCTCTTTCATATTGTAATATTTATGATTTACTGTGTTTTATTAACAAAGAATTTCCTATTTATTATTCCTTAAGACACTTATCTATATCACATGAGGTGGTAATTAAATACCAGTATCAAAGAGATTTTTTTTCAGATTTTGCCACACACGTGAGCAAGAGTTCAATCACTGAGTTTCTGCTCTATAAGTCTGCAAACTCAATTTTATCATATCATCCACAGTTGATAAAACTGACTACATGAAATACACATTATAAAGATTGAGACTGTGTCTTCTTTGACCTTAAACTTAGCACAGGGTCTTTCACATAACAGGGATTTATGAATAAATGAATGAATAAACAAATGAATGGGTGAAAGAATGAAGAGAATGTATGCTGATTTATGATCTAATGCACAAGGTAATAATTTATTTTAAAAATCATGTAAAGAAAAAAATAAAAATCAAGTAAAGAAACTAGTAATTTAGATTTCAAATCTTTAGAAAATACATTCAACCAGTGATGTGGTCAATAAAACAAAAGTTAGGGCATTGGTGTAAATATCCTTCTAAGTAAAATTGAATGAACATTTTAACAAAAATAATAAAGCAAAGATACACAAAATTGAGAAAAGTCATAAGTTGCCCTAAATGATAACAGAGAACTTATTTTGGATAATTTCTTAAATGAGAAAAGAGGAAATTATAATGATACATATGACTTATAGAAGGAGAAGAGGTTGGCGAATAAAAAATAAATGTAAGGGGTGCCTAAGTGGCTGTGTTGTTTAAGCGGCCAACTCTTGATTTCTGCTCGGGTCATGATCCCTTGTCATGGGAGCCTGCTTGGGATTATCTGTCTCTCCCTCTGTCCCTCCCCTGCTCATGTGCCTGCGCGCTCTCTCTCTCTCTCTCTCTCTCTCTCTCAAAATAAATAAACAGTTTTTAAAAAGTAAATGTAAAAAATCAGTTAACTTAGATTTTTTCCCTCTCTATATGTGAATGGATAACCATTCCTTTGTGGATATTAGTTTTGTCTGAATTTATAATTTGGGGTGGACATTGATAAAAATTCACCAGCCACATGAACATGCAAGCACCATGACATTATTGTTGTAATGTATTTCACAAAGAAAGCTCAACTATCCCTGTCATCCAAGTTGAGATATAGCAGCCACCCCCACCTTTTTTTTTTTTCTGAATAAAAATGTTGGTAATTTGTCTGCCAGTTAACAAACAGGTACATAAAGTTTTAAAACAGCTGGTGTTTCAAAGGACATCTGTGTTATGGCTAGAATAGACATTAAGCATTTAGTAAACAATGCTATAAAATATAAACTAGGCTTTTAAAGGATAAAAGGTTCTTCCTTGTCTTACCAATTGCTATAATAAAATGTAGCTGACAGCAATAACTAAAAGGAAACTTTTTAATGCATTTCAGATGTATCTTTTCTTATGTTGCTATAAAGTATATTAATAGCTTTGAAGAAATTAAGGTCAATGAACTATGTATATATCCTGTAGTAAAAGTATCAGATGGAATTGCGTTAACTCTGTACTTATAATTATAAATGATAAAAATGTGTTATCAAATAATTCAAGTGATAATTCAGATGTGACCAAAAGATGATATTCTGATCAATTACTGTTTTGAGCTATGTTTTGAAATGAAGCCCCTGTGTAGTCAATTTTACATTTAGAACTTAGAATATGACAAAATTCTAACTGGCAATTAAACCTGTTAAAATATTTTGTGAACCATTTGTGCAGAGCTAACTACAATTTTTATGAAATAGGGATTTTCCCCCCAAATCCCCTTAAAGCTAATCTGTCTTTCTCATTCTCTAAGATGACCTCTTCTCCTATTTTCCTAAAAATATTGAGATTGTTAGGCAAAATATTTATTTTCTCTGTATTTAAAATTATACTGTATCAATCTCTTTTTACTTGAGATTAAAAGCAAAAAGCTTCTTTTAGTCTTTCATTCCTTACATCCTGCTGCCATTTATCTTTTCTTTCTACTGTCACAGCGCAAACCTCCTCAGCTTACACCCACTCCTGAACTCAGATTCATGACAGACTGGGATAGAAAAGTTTGGCAAGTATTGTCAGATAAGGACCATAACTTTTAGGACCACAGGAGTCCTTAATGATTGTGATACATAAGTTGGTTCTGTGGAGTGAATCCAAGTATCTAAGTATATATAAACTTTTCTACCTAACGAAAGTATCAGGTTGTTTTTTCAGATACAGGCTAAAAAATCCTGTTGTAAGAACAAAACTTTCTTTTGAACATTTGGTTTTGATTGCATTTTTATATGTAACACAATATTCTTTCTTCTGACTGTTTGATCAGTTGATGACCCAGGAAGATATATTTTTCCCTGGCATCCTCTTTACAAACAGTTGATAAGTATATATACATAAGTTTGGGAAGTTATTTTAACTCTCAGTGACATTCTTAAATATACTTGAAATATTCTGCACCTGTGTTTTATGAAAAAATACTTTTAGTATTTTTTTTCTTCCAATCTCTAGCCTTGTGGGCTTCTGATACACTTCATTTCTTTAAACTTCTATTTTTATCCTTTTAACCTCTTGGAGGATCTCATCTCATCAGTTTAGTAGCTCCAATGAGATTCTCTATACCAATTACTCTTTTTTTAAATTAATTAATTTATTGAGAGAGAGAGAGAGAGAGAGAGAGAGAGAGAGAGAGAGAAGCAGTCTCTGCCCTGTCAACGTGGAGCCTGATGTTGGGCTCAAACTCAAGAACCAGGAGATCATGATCTGGGCCAAAATCAAAAGTTGGAGGCTTAACCAACTGAGCCACCCAGGTGCCCCAACTATATCGATTATTCGTAAGTCTGCCTCCAACATAGAACTTTCAGTTGAGCTCCAGCTTGGTATGTTCAATTACCCAATGGAGTCTACACTCTACCGAGTGATATGTCACACTCAAACAAACTCATTTATCCTGCTCCAAACTTACTCTACCCCCTGTATTGTTTGTCAGTGTATGGTGACACCTTTCTCTTTATCTCTATCATCAGAAACCAAACCTTCTCAATCATTGTTCTTTAATCTTTGGCCAATATTTTAACTTCTTTCTGCTTCTACCACCTCTATTTTATTCCAGGCCTCCTTTACCTCTAGACGACTGCAAAAACCTCCTAAATGATGTCTTGGTCTCCAGTTCCCTTCTAATCAGGTCTCCATATAGTGTACAGAATAGTGTTTAGATTGCAATTACGAACCTTTTTCAATGTCATGGAGTAAAAATCCAAATTCTTTAATCTGGCATACAAAGTCACTTGTAACATTGCCTCTGTTCATTGCTTGTCACAAAAAAAAAAACCTCATATTTCATATTCTGGATATTCTCAGCTACTTGGATTCTTCCCCATACCATGATTGTTCTTGAACCTAGGACTTTTCACCTGTAGCTGATGCTAATACTCCAATTTTCTTCTTCATACCTCCTGTATACTATATCTTCTTTTTCTTAACAATTTGGCTTAGAAAATCCAAACAGCATTTCTCAGTCTCTCCAGGATGACTTACATATTTGTTCCACTGCTTCCACTCATCCTCTCATTGTAATCTTCTGCAAAGTTGTCCGTGTTCCCCCTCTGAATTATCTACTCTGAGTTCAGGTTTTCATCTGTAAAATAAAAAAATAATACAACGTTCTTCACGCAAATGTTCTAAAAGCAAAAATATACATAGTTTATTTTGCAGTGTTTGGCAGATATTAAGTACTCACATTGCTGCTATTTTACTAATATTATCATTAATTTCAGGGAATGTATGTTGTGAGTCATGGGCCAAACATGCTGTCTGATGAAGATTAGGTTCTCTATAAATATAGCTAGAGTGAATAACAGTGAATAAATGGGGGAAAAACCCTCCTTTTAATGGTAATACATTTTAAATTAAAATTTTTAAAAATATTTATTCATTTTTGGGGAGAGATGGAGGCAAAGTTTGAGTGGAGGAGGGGCAGTGAGAGAGGGAAACACAGAATCTGAAGCAGGCTCCAGGCTCTGAGCTGTCAGCACAGTTCTTTATTAGTTTCTAATATCAGTCTTCACCATTCTAGTTTCTTTGCCAAAATCATAGTTCTAGTTCTTCTTGCCTCTCATCGCTATTTCTGCTAATGCTTTTGACATTTCTTAGCTATTAGCTACTATTCTTTTCTGAGAGGACTATCTAACTTACCTACTTTGTCGCTGTTTCTTCTACATTTAATAGGTAAGTTTTAAGTTGGTGATAGGGTTGTCCTCTTCCAATATTATTGTCTACATATTTTTTGGTATAATTATTTCTTGGTTTCCATTTTCTCTACCAAGAAGTTACTTTAATAATTTAACATTAAACCCTGTCCTCACTGCCACTTCTTTGTTAAGCACAAACATGTTACCATAATAACAGCACAGAACATGAAAATAAAAGTACAAGAATGGTTGGCAATATTTATTACACCTGAAGCATTGTCTGTGATGGATGTATAATAAGACAAATTAATATGATTTTTCTCCATGTGCAATTTAACACTTCAGAGATGACAGCGATGCCTTTTAGAGAGAAAAAGAGATGTAAACTATAATGAAAGGAGAATGGTAATATGATTATGGACACATTTTCTTTGGGGAAAAAAAGGTACCATAAAAATGTAAAATAAGGTATTAACAGAGATGGAATTTGGGGTGCCTGCGTGGCTCAGCTGGTTAAGCATCTGACTTCAGCTCAGGTCATGGTCTCATGGTTTGTGGGTTCAAGCTCTGTGCTGACAGCAAGAGCCTGGAGCCTGCTTCGGATTCTATATCTCCCTCTCTCTCTGCCCTTCCCACTCATGCTCTGTCTCTCTCTTTTTCTCAAAAATAATTAACATTAAAAAATTTTAAAAAGAGAGAGAATTTCTATAGCTAGAAAATTTTCTGTAAAAAGACATTTATAACATATAAACAGACTAGATTTTAAATGAGCAATAAATTATTGCAAAGTTCTCAGAAGTATGTTTCACTTTTTTCTTCTTAAGATTTAAAAATTACATTCTTGTTGGAATACCTTTAGGCAGAAACTAGAATAAAATATACCATATGCCAAACATATACTTCCCAGCTACAAGAAAGTAATAACTTAAGGCTAAGATTTTTATTAGATTGTGGAGTTTTTTCCTCTTGTGAATAAAAAGAAAAGTTAGTTTTAGAAAAAAATTAAAAACTACATTGTTTTCTCAACTTATTCTTAAGTGTTAAATACAATGAGCGAGGGCTTTTAGACACTAGAGACTTCTAAGAAATGAAGACAATCAAGACAGCCTGGAACCCTAAGAATAAAGAGCTTTAGTGGCCTCTTAGATATTATTGGAGAAATCCTTGTCCAAAGAGATATGTAGGGTTTTGTTTTTGTTTTGTTTTTGTTTTTGCTTGTCTCTGAAGCTTTGACTGAACCAATGACAGTTAGCCTTTGGAGTCAGAGTCTATATTTTTTCTTGTTTTATTTATTTATTTATTTATCTATCTATTTATTTATTTATTTATATTTTACTGTGTGTGCATGTACTTTTCTTGTGTGTGTTTATATATGTATATATATATATATATATTCAAATTGTTTAATATGTAGTATAGTTTGGCTTCAGGAGTAGAACCTACTGATTCATCACTTACATATGACACCCAGTGCTCATACTGAAAAGTGCTGTCCTTAATTCCTGTCACCCATTTAACCCAACCCCCCCACCCCTGAAAAAATCTCCACTTCTAGCAACCCTCAGTTTGTTCTCTGTATTCAAGTGTCCCTTATGGTTTGCCTCCCTCTCTGTTTTTTTTGTTATTTTTCCTTCCCTTCCCCTATGTTCATCTGCGGAGTTTCTCAAACTCCACAGATGAGTGAAATCATGTGATATCTGTCTTTCTCTTACTGACTTATTTCACTTAGCATAATGCCCTCCAGTTCTATACATGTTATTGAAAATGACAGGATTTCATTCTTTTTCATCACCAAGTAATATTCCACATCTTCTTTATACATTCATCAGTTGATGGATATTTGGACTCTTTCCGTAATTTGGCTATTGCTGTTAGTGCTACTAAAAACACTGGAGTACATGTGCCCCTTGAATAAGCATTTTTGTATCCTTTGTATAAATTCCAAGTAGTACAATTGCTGGTTCTTAAGGTAGTTCTATTTTTAGTTTCTTGAGGAACTTTCATACTGTTTTCCAGAGTGGCTGTACCACTTTGCATTCCCATCAACAGTGCAAAAGGTTCTCCTTTCCCTACATCTTTGCCAATATACGTTGTTTCCTGAATTGTTTATTATAGCCATTCTGACAGGTGTTAGGTGTTAGCTCATTGTGGTTTCAATTTGTATTTCCCTGATGATGAGTGATGCTGAGTATTTTTATGTGTCTGTTTGCCATCTGACAAACAGACAGATTTTCTTTGGAAAATTGTCTATTCATGGCTTCTGCCCATTTCTTCACTGGATTGTTTTTTGGGTGTTAAGTTTGGTAAATTCTTTATAGATTTTTGGATACTTATCCTTGTTCTGATATGTCATTTGCAAATATCTTCTTCCATTTCATCAGTTGACTTTTAGTTTTGTTGATTGTTTCCCGTGCTGTGCAGAACTTTTTATCTTAATGAGGTACCAGTAGTTCATTTTTGCTTTTATTTCCCTGGCCTCCAGAGTCATGTCAAGTGAGATGTTTCTGTGTCTGAGGTCAAAGAGGTTGCTGCCTGTTTTCTCCTGTAGGATTTTGATGATTTCCTGTCTCACTTAGGTCTTTCATCCATTTTGAGTTTATTTTTGTGTATGGTGTAAGAAAATGGTCCAGTTTGATTCTTCTTCATGGTTCTGTCCAGTTCTCCCAGCACCGTTTGTTAAAGAGACTATCTTTTTTACATTGGATACTCGTTCCTGCTTTGTGAACGATTAGTTGGCCATATATTTATGGGTCAATTACTGGGTTCTCTATTCTATTCCATTGGTCTATATGTCTGTGTGTTGATGATTACAGCTTTGTAATAAAGGTAAAAGTCCAGGATTGTGATGCTTCCAGCTTTGATTTTCTTTTTTAACATTACTTTGGCTATTCAGGGTCTTTTGGTTCCATACAAATTTTAGGATTATTTGTTCTAGCTCTGTGAAGAATGCTGGTGTTATTTGACATGGATTGCATTGAATGTGTAAATTGCTTTGGATGGTATCAACATTTTGTTAAATTTTTTTAGTGTTTATTTTTGCGAGAGAGAGAGAGAGAGAGAGAGCCAGCGCATGAGTGGGGAAGG
Organism: Panthera uncia; assembly: GCF_023721935.1. Taxonomy (NCBI): domain Eukaryota; kingdom Metazoa; phylum Chordata; class Mammalia; order Carnivora; family Felidae; genus Panthera; species Panthera uncia. The sequence continues at coordinate 37,894,301 of NC_064810.1, forward strand.
GGCAGAGAGACATGGAAACACAAAATCTGAAGCGGGATCCAGGCTCTGAGGTGTCAGCACAGAGCCCAACATGTGGCTTGAACCCACAGACTGCGAGATCATGATCTGAGCCAAAGTCAGAAGTTTAACTGACTGAGCCACCCAGGTGCCCCAGGTAATATCGACATTTTAACAATATTTGTTTTTACAATCCATGAGCATGGAATGTTTTTCCATTTCTTTGTGTCTTCTTCAATTTGTTTCATAAGCTTTCTATAGTTATCAGTGTACAGATCTTTTGCCTCTTCGGTTAGGTTTATTTCTAGGTATCTTATGGTTTTTGGTTCAATTGTAAATGGAATGGATTCCTTGGTTTCTCTTTTTGTTGCTTCACTATTGGTGTACAGAAATGCAGCTGATTTCTGTATATTGAATTTATACCCAAAACTTTGCTAAATTAACATATCAAAACCCAGCAGTTTTTTGGTGGAGTCTTCTGGGCTTTCCACTTAGAGTATCATGTTATCTATGAAGAGTGAGTGTTTGACTTCCTCTTTGTGGATCTGGATGCCTTTTGTTTTGTTTTGTTTTGTTTTGTTTTGTTTTGTTTTTATTGCTAATGCGAGCACTTCCAACAGTGATGATGAACAATAGTGGTGAGAATGGTCATCCCTGTCATTTTCCTGATCTGTGGGAGAAAGCTCTCAGTTTTTCCCATTGAGGATGATATTAGCTGTGGGCCTTTCATATATGGCTTTTATGATGTTAAGGTATGTTCCTTCTATCTCAACTTTCTTGAGGGCTTTTATCAAGAAAGGATGCTATATTTTGTCACATGCTTTTTCTGTATCTATTGACAGGATCATATGATTCTTATCCTTTCTTGTATTAATGTGGTGTATTACATTAATTGACTTGAAAATATTGAACCAGCTCTGGAGCCCAGGAATGAATCCCACTTGACATGGTGAATAACTCTTTTAATGTACTGTTGAATTCGATTTGATAGTATCTTGTTGAGAATTTTTGCGTCCAGATTCATCAGGGATATTGGTCTGTAATTACCCTTTTTAGTGAGGTCTTTGGTTCTGGAATCAAGGTAATGTTGGCTTCACCGAATGATTTTGGAAACTTCCCTTCCATTTCTATTTTTTGGAACAGTTTGAGAAGAATAGATATTAACTCTGCTTTAAATGTCTGGTAGAATTTACCCTGGAAAGCCATCTGGCCCAGGAATCTTATTTGTTGGGAGATTTTTGATAACTGATTCAATTTCTTTGTTGGTTGATGGGTCTGTTCAAATTTGCTGTCTTCCTGCTTGAGTTTTGGCAGTGTATGAGTGTCTAGGAATTTGTCCATTTCTTCCAGGTTGTCCAGTTTGTTGGCATATAATTTTTCATAGTATTCTCATAATTGTTTGCATTTCTGTGGTGTTGGTTGTGATCTTTCCTCTTCAGTTCATGATTTTATCTGTTTGGGTCTTGTCTCTCTCTCTCTCTCTCTCCCTCTCTCTTTTGAGAAGTCTGGCTAGGGGTTTATCAATTTCGTTTATTCTTTAAAAAAACAGCTCTTAGTTTCATTGATCTGTTCTACTGTTTTTTTATTCCATATCATTTATTTCTGCTCTAATCTTTATTTTCCTTCTGCTGGCTTTGGGATTTGCTACAGATTCTCTAGTTCCCTTAGGTGTAAGTTTAGCTTGTGTATATGGGACCTTTCTTGCTTCTTGAGATAGGTCTGAACTGGAATGTGTTTTCCTCTTAAGACTGCCTATGCTACATCCCAAAGGGATTTTACTGTTGTGTTTTCATTTTCATTTGCTTCCATGTATTTTTTTAAATTTCTTCTTTAATTTCCTTGTTAACCCATTCATTCTTTAGTAGGATGTTCTTTAACCTCCATCATTTTGGGGTTTTCCAAATTTTTTCTTGTGGTTGATTTCAAGTTTCATAGTGTTGTGATCTGAAAATATGCACGGTATGATCTCAATCTTTTTGTACTTGTTGAGAGCTGTTTTGTGACCCAGTATGTGATCTATTTTGGAGAATGTTCCATGTGCACTGGAGAAGAATGTGTATTCTGCTGCTTTAGGATGAAATGTTCTGAATATGTCTGTTAAGTCCATCTGGTCCAATGTGTCATTCAAAGCCATTGTTTCCTTTTTGATTTTCTGCTTAGATGATCTGTCCATTGTTGTAAGTGGAGTACTAAAGTCTTCTAGAATTACAGTATTATTATCAATAAGCTTGCTTATTGTCATTAATTGAGTTATATATTTGGGTTCTTTCACATCGGGGGGGACAAAAATATATACAATTGTTAGCTCTTATTGATGGATAGACCCCTTAATTATGAAATAATACCCTTCTTCATCTCTTGTTACAGTCTTTATTTTAAAATCTAGTTTGTCTGATATAAGTATGGCTACTCCTGCTTTCTTTTGATGTCCATTAGCATGATAGATAGTTCTCCACCTCCTCATTTTCAATCTGCAGGTGTCCTCGGGTCTAAAATGAGTCTCTCATAGGCAGCATATAGATGGATCTTGTTTTTTGGACCATTCTGATGCCCTATGTCTTTTGACTGGGACATTTAGTCCATTTACATTCAAAGTGATTACTGAAAGATATGAATGTAGTGCCATTGTGTTATCTGTGGATTTCATGTTTGTGGTGATGTCCTCTGGTCCTTTGTAGTCTTACTGCTTTCCACTCACAGAGTCCCCTTTAGGATTTCTTGCAGGGCTGGTTTAGTGGTCACAAGCACCTTTAGTTTTTGTTTTTATGAGGAAGGCTTTATCTCTCCTTCTATTCTGAATAACAACCTTGCTGGATAAAGGATTCTTGGCTGAATATTTTTCCTATTCAATATGTTGAATATTTCCTACCACTCTCTTTTGATCTTCCAAGTTTCAGTGGACAAGTCTGCTACTAACCTTATGTGTCTACCCTTGTAGGTAAGGACCTTTTGTCCCTAGCTACTTTCAGAATTCTCTCTTTATCTTTGTAGTTAGTCAGTTTAACTATGGTATGTTGTGGTGTTGACCTGTTTCTGTTGATTTTGAAGGGTGTTCTCTGTGCCTCTTTGACTTGGATGCCTATTTACTTCCTCAGATTACAGAAGTTCTCAGCTATAATTTGTTTACATAAACCTTCTGCCCTTTTTTATGCTTTTCTTCTACTGGAACTCCTATGATACAGATAATTGTTTCATTTCATGGAATCACTTAATTTTCTAATTCTTTCCTTATAAATCTAGTAATTTTCTTTCCCTCTTTCTTTCATCTTCATTATTTTCAATAATTTTATCTTCTATTTCACCTATTCTCTCCTCTGCTTCTTTCATTCTCATTGTCACTGTATCTAGTTTATTTTGCATCTCAGTTATAGCATTTTTTAATTCATCCTGACTAGTTCTCAGGTCTTTGATCTCCACAGCAAGAGTTTCTCTGGTATCCTCTATGCTTTTTTCAAACCCAGGTAGTAGTCTTATGACTGTTACTCTAAATCCTTGTTCAGATATATTTATATCTGTTTTGAGCAATTCTCTGGCTATGATTTCTTCTTGAACTTTCTTTCAGGGAGAATTCCTCTGTTTTGTCATTTTGGCTAAGTTTCTGCTTTTTATGTGTGTTAAAACTTGTTATGTACCTGAACCTGAAAAAGGGGTCACACACTGCCCAGGGCCTGGCATTCCAGTAAATGTTTTGGAGTGTGTTGCATGCATTCTGTTGTTGCATTTTGGCTACTCTATCCCACTGGTCAGTTCTCTGCAGAGTTCCTCCTTGCTTGAAGTGTAGAGTGTTTAGACCTTCAACCAGATGTGCTTTGATTTGTTTGTTGAAGTAATACTGGAAATAAAAAGGAAATTGGGGGAAGACTGATCCCATAAATAGAGAAAAATGAAAGGGGAGAAAAGACATCCAAACATAGAATCAAAAATCTATAAGGAAATATTCAGAGAAAAAGAGGAAAATAAAGAAGAAGAAAAGGAGAAGGTGGAGAGAAGGTGAAGAGAAGGTAGAAAAAGAATAGAATAAAAATGCTTGATCAAAAGAATGTTATGTATATATTTAATATATAAATATAATATATAACATACATATTATGTATAATAATAATTGACCAAAACCAAATCAGATCCTATGAGCCTGATTCCAAAGGAAAGAAAGAAGAAGCAGGAAAGAAATTAAACAAAAGAAAAGACAAGAAAAGACAAGAAGAGACAAGAAAAGAAAAGACAAGAAAAGAAAAGAGAAAAGAAAGGAAAACAGAGGTTTGTTGGTGCCTGGGACCAGCTGTGCTGGTCTGGAGCAGAAGCTGGCTGTCTTGGGTCAGTCAGCCTTACTCTAGTAGATAAGCAGCCACCAGGCACAAAGGGGCAGGGTTTGATGTAAGCGGGTCCTACCTCCACTGGAGACTGCTGTGCTGCTCTCTGAAGTCACACCGTGTTGGTGTTGGGGAGAAAATGGCAACACCCCAATTTCTCTTCCCCAGACTGGGTAATTCAACCCATGCTGTTCAGGCAGCCATTAAGGAATAGTGAGGGTGGTCAGCTTGCCCTGCTCCACAGTTCTCCTGCACCTTCTAGGCTCTTGGCTGGGATTGAAAACCCAAAATCTTAAAGAACGCAGCTTGGTGCGGCCCCTCTCCCCTGATGAGGAGTAGAACTACCCTGCCCTGCTGATAAAAGGCTTTTGGTTTTTGTCCTTGGGGAGGCAATAAACCCTCTTCCCAAAGTATTCGGGGAAGGGGACTGTTCTGTCCTAGTCTTCACCTGAGATCGATACACCACACTATGCACTCTGGGGCCGGCTCCCTCCTCCCCAGGAGCTCTTGCCATGGCTTTCAACTCCCTTCCAGAGAAAGTCGTGCACTTCTGAAACCTCTGAGCTTCAGCTCTTACGCTGTTTGCAGAAAAGAAATTGGTACTCTTTATTTCTCGTTCCCCTGTCTGTGGTCCAGAGAAGTTTTCCTCTTGTGCTAACTCGATGCCACACTTTCACAACTCCTCTCTCTCCTTCTCTCCCTTTTATCTCTCCACAAAGGGGTTCCCTCCCCTCTGTACCAATGCTGTTTTATCTTCCCCAATTCACATACATGTGCCTGGATCCTGCCAAGCTGTCTCCCTCCAACTGTAGAGATCCTTCTGCCACTCCGCAAATCAATTTCCTGGATATTTAAGTGATCTGACCTCAATACAGCTGTGTTTGAGGAATGAGGAAAATCCTGGTCCCTTACTTGTCCACCATCTTAACTCTCCCCACACTCAGAGTCTATCTTAACCTGGATTCTTTGGATACTGTCCTCTAAATTCCAATTAATACTCATGCTGGCTATGTCCTTTGAAATTGTCCCACTTGGCCATAGCCTGATGTCAGTTATAGTTGTTCCCATCACCTCCTCCTCAGCAGCGTTCTCATGGCCTGGTTTTCTAAACTGTGTTCTCAATAATAATTTTCTTATAATTGTAAATTCTATGACTTCTTTTTGAGTTGGAGTAAAACTAACATGGGTGACCACTTTTCATTATTTAACTTATTTAAGGTAGTTTAAAGGGCACCTACCTCCCCTGCCTCTCCCCCTCCCTTGCTCCACTCAGTCTCATGAAGTCATAGATCTTCATTTTACACTGGAAGGAACCTCAATACAGCATTGTTAAGCAATTTGCCTAATGCCATAAAGTTAATAAATTGCCTAGGTGAGATTCGATCCACACCTGTTTAAGATTTCTATCATACTTTCCCACCCCTAGGAATGGATATTTGGAAATCAGTGTTAGAATAAACATTTAGGAAAAGAATCCAGAAGGTAGAACAGCAATGTGGAAATTGTTCTTTGTTCTCCATAATTGTTGGTGCTTTCATAAGCCCTATTAGGCTTTTTCTATCATTGTATTCAGATCATGTAAGTGTACATGTATGTGCAAAAAATTTATTTGTTATTTCTGTAGGAATTGTCATCATTGGGGGGAGATAGCTAACAAGCTGCTATGCTGTTGTTCTTGGTTATTTAAATTGATTGGCTAATTTGTTTTACCAGTCTTCCTGGAACTTGAAGATAATTATATTGGTCTTCACTCTCTAGAATCATCTTTTCCTTTTTCTTTTATAAAGGCAGGCATTTCAATGGCTTCTTTCCAGTTTTCAGGGATTTTGAGTTAATGAAAACAGTTGATGAATGCATTCTTAATCCAATTCTCAACCATCCTGGAATATATAACAATGTGCTGCTAAATTGAACTGCTTTATATTATAATATATAATAATTATATTAATAATATAATACTCTGTTATAATAATAATATAATTAATAGTAATATATATATAATTCTTTTAATATGGCAGGCACTGTTAAGTCTTTTATATGGGTAAGACTATTAAACTCTTACAGTAACTCTTCACAGTAAATACTATCTTTGTCCTTATTTTGCACTTAAGGAGCCTCAGAGATAGAGATGCTCTTATGTGTCCTAAGTCATAGCTTAAAAGTAACAAAGTCAAATAGATGCTAACTCAGAAAATGCAAGTTCAGAACTCATACTCTCAACCATTATGCTATTCTCCCTAGCCTCATTTTCTTGCTCAAATTTCAACCTAATGCAAATAATGCAGTTCAGTGCAATAAATATGTATTAAATCCATTATATTAAAATTTTATAAAAAGACAGTTTTATACCATAACATCCTTAGATTATTTGTGTTTTTTTCCTTTAGCTTTCCTATACACACCCTGATCAAATACTTTGTTTACATCTGACCTTTTATTAGCACATTTTTCTAAAATTTAGTAGTATTTTCAATTGTCATAGTTTATTTTTAAAATATATAATACCCAGGTGCTCCTGGGTGGCTTAGTAAGTTCAGTGTCCAACTCTTGGTTTCGGCTTAGGCCATGATCTTATTCTGGTTTGTGAGATCAAGCCCTACATCGGTCTCTGTGCTGACAACATGGAGACTGCTTAGGACTCTCTTTCTTTACCCCTCTCCTGCTTGTGTTCTTTCTCTCACTCTTTCTCTCTCTCTGTCAAAATAAATAAATAAACTTAAAAAATAAATAAAATATGTAATATCTATACCAGATTACATAAATTAAATGTTAAAGATCTTAATAGTTGTGTGTGTGTGTATGTGTGTGTGTTTGTGTGTGTTTGTGTGTGTTTCTTATCCTCCAGAGAACTTTCCATCTATTAAGCAAACTTACTTAGATGATTGGCTCTAAATCACAAGAGGTTTGGCCCCCTAGGGAATTATTTGGCAATGTCTGGGGACACTTTCCATTGTAACCACCTGGGGAAGTACTTGTGCCTACTGGGTAGAGGCCAAAGATGCTGCTACACATCTTATATTGCAGAGCAGAAGCCCACACAAAAAATTACCCAGCTTAAAAAGTGTCAGTAGTGCAAGACTGTGAGTCCTGGACTATCCCTAGAGCCTTTTACATTAGTATAAAAACTAACAATGAACTGTGCATTTTTCCTCTTAGGTAAATGACAGTTGTTTGATTGGCTTTATTTATTTTTACTTTACTCCTAAACAAGCCCCCCACCCTGGTTCACAAATCCTGTCAACATTTCCACAATCAGAAACCAATATGTTGGGGTTTTTTTTTCCCCTTTAAAGCATAAATATCTTGATCATAACAGTGACTGACACAACATCTGTGAAATTCTATACCAAAAATTCACTCAGCTCTCAATGTTTTTACTATGCTATTGATGTTGTTTGCTAAAGTAAATATCCATTCTTCATCCATTTATCAAAACTTGGGCATTCTCTAATACAATCATACATTTATCTGGTATCTTAATTTCTAATCCCTTTAGATGTAGTCTTCTGTCATCAAGAACATCAAGTTTCTGGCTGCTATGAAATTAAGTTTGCCTTTTTCAAATAGTTGGAGCACAACTGTCATTTAGTAAAATAAACATGGCTCCATTATTTCTTAATGTCTTCCTTAACAAGTATAAGATTAGACTACATCTTGCAAACTCCCATTGAGCAGTACTTAAGAAGTGAGTAATATTTCTGTCTGCCTAAATCAAGTAATCCCAAAAGTAAGTAATTTACAGGAAGGCATCAGGGACTGTTACAATAGGCATATTGCAATATGTCACTGGAAATCAGCATCTCCCCACATGTTTGATCAACGGCCAGATGGAAGCTTTTATCACATTTATTTAATCTGAAATACACATGGTAATTACACTGGACCTTTGATTCAAGGCCTTATTAGTGTCTCAAGAGAAGTCAGGAAATGAGTTTGTCAGTTGCAAACTGATGTAGTCCCGACCCTCTGGGGGGAATTTCCATCTATCATTGCCTAGACTAGAGTATTGCTACAAATTACATTGTACCTCAAAGAAGTAAGATAAAGTAAAAGCTTTGTTAACCTATGTAGGGGAAGAAAGGGGTTCCTGATTAGTCCAAAATATTGTTTATTCTTTTGTTCACTCATGTTACTCCAATGACTGGTGAGTAAAGTGCAGTATAAATTGTATGGCTAATGTCTTACAAAAAATAATTTAAACAAAACACCAACAAGGACACATTGAAGTAAAATACTTCCACATGTCTAGTCCTAAACCTAGGATCCTGATATCTGCTACACCTAAATTTACTGTAAGTGAAAGTGTATGAGGTTCTTTGATTAGTAATAGGAAAAGGAAGATATCACAAAGGCCACTCCTCAGAATTTTCCAGTTAGAAAAATGCTGGATAGCAAAACTGTAATTAATATTGGATGAGTAAATCCTGACTATTATACTTCAACATTTTTACATAGTGTTAAAATACGAATAAGCAAAGCTGAACCATGTACATATGTATAAAAAATGTTTAAGTAATATGGCTGATAAAGTGGAGGGGCGTTTCTCTAGAGACTGGAGGTAATGAAAGACTTCAACTTAATGTTATATATTTCTTTAACATTTGGAAATTTGTATTATGATTATGTCGTTTATTTTCAAAGTCAGAAAAAAGGATTTTAAAAAATGAAACACACACAGCCTTCCAAAAGTGTTCACAAAAAATGTGACATCTTCTTATATATTGTTGATGTTTTTTAAGAGAAAAATGTAATTAAGATTTTGAAATCCATAAAGTAAGCTATAACTAAAAGAAGAAAAATAATAAGTTTCTATTAACATAAGATGGCATAACTAATAAGAAACAGTCAGTTAAATCACATGCATGTTCTGAAATGACTTCAAAAATTTTATTGCTTGATTAAAACTCTATTAATGGCTGTTACTGTTGTCATAATAAACTTGCATAATATTTTTATTCTAATTAAAATGCTAATTAAAAACCATAAAATCATCCTATCAATAATTTATCTTTTTTTTTTTTAACTTTAGGCCAGTATGATTTACACTACAGTTATTTTGTGGATATTTCACCTCTCAATTGAGAATGTCTTTAAGTTTGTAACCTCTTTATTTCTATTGATATCACTACTATCATTTCAAATTATCTACATCTTGAAAAGTATCAATTGTGTAAACAACGATAAAAACATATTTTGACACTCTTTGCTGCGCACCATGACGGATGATCAGTAAAGACAGTATTTTACAGAAGTATAAACCAAGGCTCAGTGAGAATAAAGTAAATTGTTCAGGGTCACTCAATTTATAGTTAGTTGAATCCAGTTTGAGCCTCCCTAACTATAAGAGAAGAATTAACTGAGACTAAGATTCATGTACTGTCTCATTTTTATGGTGAATCTTTTTTTTTTTTTTTTTTTTTTCAAAAAGAGGCAAGTTTTAAAATTCTTCTTTGGTAAAAAAAACTGTTTTAAGGCACTTTTTTTCTGTCTTATACTTACATCAATGGAAACTCTTACAGGTAATACAGTACTTACAATTCCTTTCATGTGTAAAGTTAAAAAAAAAAACAGTTATGAGTCAGTGAACAAAATGGAGAAGCAGATATTAACATTTCTAGAGCTGAGCTGTAGCCCTACAATATGACCTTGAGAAAATAACTTAGTTCTTTGTATTTTCTTGATATGTTATCTTGCAAGACAATTTGAACTCTTGGTGAATGAAAGATAATAGGAAAGAATGAAGAAAAAGTGATTTTGTGTGGAGGTGAGAGAAAGAGAAGAAGAAAGAAAGAAACAACACTCAACTTATTATAGGAACAGAAATAAACAATTATGCTAAATTTGGAAGAATGATTAAAACACATTAAGTTTCCAGTCACAATTAGAGTATGATTCATTGCAGATTATGTATTTAATGATATCTTTGAAGGACATAATCTCTTCCTCTAGATTGTAGTGTATTGCTTAAGCAGAAGAAAGATATAAGGCTCTTTCATTAACATTCTAGGACATTCTTAGGTATTAGGTACCACTTCAAAAATGATTTAGAAATCTACATTTATGACTGCAAGACAGAGTTTAGAATATAGAGTACAGGTCTTTAAAGTTGCCTTTTAAATTTTTTTCAGTTTAGGTTAAATGACCTTAGTGAATGTATCTGAGAGGTTTCAGTTAGGTCTTATCATTTGCATGCTTGGGCTACAAAGTGCTGTGTATGTAGTAATTGTTACAATGAATAATTATATTGTATGTATAACAAGAATTTGGGCTCAGTGCTTTTTAGCAATGAAGTAGGACAACATTTGACATATAATTGTACTTCATATTAATATTTTATTAATATGTACTACATATTATTTTATGGGCATATCTGTCACTCATTAATATTTAAGTCAATTTCCTCTGAAGAATTTGTTACAGGGTTAGTTGTATTTTGCATACTTATTTCTTAAATTAAAAATACAGCCTATTATTTCATGAAATATGCAAATTTCATGTATGCTTAAGTTGAAAACATTGTCATATGTTAAGTGTGGTATGTGTTTCATGCAAACTTTCTTTTCATTCATTTTGGAAACAATGGAGTTTATTTTAATACTCACAAACATGAACACAACTCCTTCCGTCATACCCACTGTCTGGATCTGAGGGCTATCTGATAATTAAATTTTTAATGATAGTGAAGATATAGCAACTCTTGACAGATATTAAATATATAAATTATGTACAATGGAGCCAGATATCCAAGAATTAACTATGCTGGAGTTTAACACTGATATTTTCTTCTGAATTCATGTTAGAAGAAATCATTACATTTTGATACAGCCTTCTTCCAAAGTTCTTTCTATGGTTGGGTTAACAAATATATTCAATAGATCCAAGAATAAGAAATGATACTCTGAATTCCCTTCTATAATACAATATTTGAGATATCCTAGTGAATTTTGTATTATAACTTATCAACTAAATTAAGAGACTGAAATTTTCCTGTAAGTCAATAATTTGAACTCCAAACATATTTTTCTATACTACCTTTTGGGTTTAAATAAATTGATTGGTGAATTTGCTATATCTAGCTACCATTTACCAGCTTTGTCCATTTTGAAAAATAAGTTCAGGATATGGGGTAAAGAGGAAACTCAGTGATGTTCCGTTTTTGACTTGTATCCTCCAACCTTCTCACGAACCGGTCTCAGAAGAGAACACACACAAAGGAAGCAAAGAATCTCAGGAAAGATCCCTTCTGAAACCTGAGAAAGGTGTTCACATGAACATTTCTATTCAGACATTCAGCACTTTTTAATATACATTAGTCATGATATATCCTTTTCATAGCACTTTTCCTCCAATGAAAATGCTTTCATACCAGTCTAATTGAGTTTAAGTTAGGTTCTGTTTTCAGTTTGGAGCTTGGTACCTAAGTTATAATGATAAAACATTTATTAACTATTTACTTAAAATCTACTAAATTCGACATGGAAATAGTAATTAGGTTGTAAGATTGGCTTATGGGTGAAATTAGCCATTGAATAAATTTGATAAAATTATAAGAAAAATGTTTTTAATAAATACTAACAATTATCATTATTATTGTTTATGGATAGGTATTTTACTAAGACCTTTATATATATACGTGTATATATATATATCACCTCATCTGATTCCTATAGAAGTTCTGTGTGGCTCATACTACTCTTATCCTGTGTTATATATGTGGATACTGAGGCAGAGAGAGGTTAAGAAACATATTGTTCCAATAGCTATTGTGTGAAGAACCAGTAAAGGCAAGACTGGAGAGGTTTACTTTCTATTTGAACATAAACTAGTATATGAAAAAAATACCGGGATAAGATTCCAGTAAACTTAAGATTTAAAATTTAAAACATGCACAAGCTTTTCCCATTGGTATGTGATGGTTTCTTTTAAACAATGTATAAAGGGGACGTGCACATTATATTCTTCTGAATATACTCATCATTGTAACTGAAGAACTGGTTCAATGACCATTTATAGTAATTTTAAAAACTTATATGAACATAGGTAATATGACTATTATAATTATTATTAGAGTAACCAATTCAAAATATTAAAAGATACAAGGCTATTTGACTGAATTGATCAGTGGTATAGTACACATTTCAGAGATGACTCGTTTATAAAGGGAAATTATTTTAGTACCAGTGGTATTGTGTTTCTAATATATTAGTCCATAAAAAAAAATGGACATGCTCCTACAGGTGATCTTTCCCCATCATTTTTAAATATTTATTCTTTATTATAATAATTTATGCTGTGACATAAACAATTGCTACAGACTAAACTTTTTAGAAAAATGTTGAGTGTTATAAATATTGTCATTGTCAAACATTTATTCTTTATATTTTCTAAAGATTTTAAAAATAAACCTGTCCTATTATTGATTTCTCTGATAGAACACTTAATTTAATTATGATTAAGCTATTTCTTTTTAGTTTAGTTTAGTTTAAGAAGAAATGTGCTTAAATCTAGATTTTCCTCTTCTGCAGAAATCCTTGCATAAAACTTATTTAACTTCTAGTGTGCTTAAAAATAATTTAATTCATCCTTTTAGATTTGCACAGGGTACATTGCCAGAATAGACATATGGCAATGTTATATACCAGTCATTTGTCTTCCTTCTTAATGGTTGTTCCCATTTATTTATTTTTTGTGTGTAGGCTGAGACCAGTCATGTGCAAAGAGTTAGGTATTGTTGAAATTGAAGGCAGAACAGTTCCTAGTGAGCAAGACATAAGGCAACAGAAAAAAAAAACAGCAGCTTCTACAGATCACAGAAATGTAAGAGAAATTGCGCACCGTAGAATGAATTTGAGCATATTTTACCTGAAAAAAAATGCAAACCTACAAAATCCAGGTTTGTTTATAGTCTCTTCTCTTACAAAAGTCATTATTTTACTCACATTTTTATTGAGTACCTGCTAGACGTGACTTATATGCACAGGGTCCATGTAAACTGATTTTAACACTAATTCTTTGAGGAAGAAGGTAGAGGAGGTATACCATCCTTATTTATAGACTTAGGACAGTGAAACTCTAAGAACGGCAAACTGAAAGTAATACTTGGGATTTATGGTTCTGAGTAATAATACTATTTCAGATCTTCTATGATCTTAAAGAGAGACTGTTATTTAAGGCAGGAAAATTACACTCCATGTCATCTGCATAATGGATAATTTAGCTAACTTTTCCAAGGGGTAAATAACCCCATAGCTATCCAAGAACTTATCTTGTTCTCCCTTTGATCTCCTAGATAACCTTAAAGAACATTCCTTTCTTTCACCTTCCTCCTGTTATCACACAGGTAATCACTCTGGCAAGTTCTCTCCCCTTTTAGATATCAGTGCTAAATGAGATGAAGCATTTGTGAAGGGCCCTCAGCGGCCCTAATAGTCACACTACTCTGCTGGTTGAAAGTCCTCTCTAAATTGTTCAAATTCTTCAGAGCTGAAAAGTTTCCTCCTTTGAAGCAGTCAAGGAAATAATATCCTGAGAGAGAAAGACCAGTGAAATGAAGAGATTTGTGCTAGAACCTACTTTTATCCAAAAATAAGAACACTTTTTTTAGGAGAAATTTTCCACTTAGATTTTACTTCTCAAGGACAAATAGAGTATCTTATTCAAGTGTGTATGTTGTTTGGGCCCAGCACACTATTAACTATCCATAATACGTGTTAATAAAACCAATTGTTATACAATTAGGAAACCTGTAATTCATACAAAATGAAAAACAGATTTTGAGTGGAGACAATTCTCACAGGAGAGAATTTGTAGTCCAGTGAATGAAATTTGTGTAGGATGCAGCCACACTTCACGTTGGCATGAGTGACAATCACACTTCACTTGCTACAACAGTTTATAAATTGATTATAACTCTAAGCTAAACAGCCTTGAAACAAACACTAAATTCAAGACAAAACAGTAATTCTGTAATTATTTTCATAATCTTTTTGAAGAGGAAGTCTATATGCTATTACACCCAGAAACATGTGGCAGCACATCTATTTATGAGCTTGATGTGGAGCAAAATGTATGGTGCAATCAATATATTTTGAGAAGAAAGGCTAAGTGTTGTGCTTGCTGGGAATTTTCCCTATTAATGAAAACCTGTTGTATGAGGAAGCCTTAACTTAGAACCCATAGATTTAGAGTCCCTATACATGTTGTTCGTAGTTAAAATTATGTGTAAATCGCTGCACACAAAGAACAATATATTTTCATGTTTTTTATTCCTTAGAGATTGTTCTTAAGTAGTTTTGTAAGAACAGTAATTGTACATAAAATTAGAAGGTAATAGATGATCCTTGAGTGAATATGCTGATATATTTTTCTCCGGGTACTTTGCTTATGTCATATACTGCCAAAGAACACTATATTTTTTATCAGTAAATTATGTATAACTATTTCTAATGTTTTGCAATAGGGGTTCTCTTTCTGAAGTGTTAGAAAACAAAGCTGGCTCTTAAGTACACGGAAAAAATTCTAATTTAATGTTAGAACCAAATTATCCAAAGTGTTAAGTACAAATCTGGATGAGTCATTTTTACTTAGCAATAATGTATAAAATACTTAAGTAGTGACAGTATTGTTATTTTTTAACCAATAATTTAATATTATGAACTGACTTACTGCTCAGCAGAGCAAATGGTATCTAAGGATCCAAGTTCTGTCTGGACTTTAGTATAAGAACTTAATATTATCCATTCACTCACTAAATCTGCTACCTTCTAAGAACTGAAAGCGAGTGTAAAAGTGCTATTTCAGCTACATTACAAGTATAAGATGAAACTCTCATCTTTCAAGTAAACTTGCATCTATGAGGGAATATAAAACTAAAGCAAGTGAATTAATTCAAGAGAAAAACAATTTCTGAATGAAATAATTCAGGGTCAATTGACATGGGGAGACCAACCAGTGTTGTTTGGACGCCACATACATAGAGGGAAAGAAGAACATTTCACGAGATGAATAAACAGCACTAACAGGAAGTCATTTAGCATGGATGGGCACTGAATTCCTCCTTACGATAGGAGGAAAGAGAATACAGTTGTGTGAAAAAATAAAATGCTAGGAATTACCTCAACAAACTTGTTCTCAAAATAGAAGTCATCTGACACATCCTAAAAAACTGACTTTCATAATTATTTTTAAAGTCTTTCAAAAACTATTCCAAAAACTTGCTTAGACAAGCTGTCCCATGGTTTATCAATCTTTACATTAATAATAACTATGATTTTCTGAGTCAACACTTTGCATGCTTTGAATAAAATAAGCCATTTATAATACAGAACCTGGCATAGATTAAATACTCAATAAATTATTCTCTCATTTAATCCTCACCCATCAAACTCCCACCAGCTTCATTTTATTCAATCTCATGTTATGCAAATTTTCTTCTATTAATATCCCCTCCCCATTTTTCAAATATTCAGACACTTAGAGTGCTTCACTATTACCATTGAGAGCAAAGTCCTGAGTGAGTCTTTTAAAAGTTAAAAAAGGAAACCTACCTTTTCCCACATGGCAGTTTATATTTTCCACCTTCCTCCCCCCTCTTATAACTGTTAGAGAGTACTTACATTACACTGTGTCAGATATTCTTCTAAGCCCTTTATTTACAGTAACATATTTAATTTTTGACAACCCTGGAAAATAAGAATTATTCACATTTGAAAGATGAAAAGGTTAAGAAACTTGTTCAAAGTCAAAATAACAGTAAGTGGTTTAAGGTTTGCTATAAACAATTTGTAAATCCAGGATTTTGTGAGCAATTTCTTCCACTTGAGAACTTTAACTGACTTTTCTTCTATTCTACTGTTTCCCTTATATTTATGTACACAACACAACATAGTTTCATTCCTAGATTGATTTTGTCTGATACTCTTGATGTCAATCCTTACATCTTAACCACTATGAAACACCTGTGTGTGAGTGGATAGAGGGCAGGGGTTTGCAATGTTAACACACTACAGCACCTAATACAATGTGCAACTCAATTACAGGTAACGCACTAAAAAAATGATTGGTGCAGTCTTGGCTGTTCTGTCTATAAAAATTTGGCAGGGAATGAGTATGGATTATCCACACTTCCCCCAAATCTATTTTCCATGTCCTTAAATTTTCACATTAGTCAAGTGAGATAATACATGAAAAAGACCATACTATAGTTTCTACATTAGTCAGTTCAGGCTGCCAAAACAAAATACCATAGATTGAGTGACTTAAACAAAATTATTTATTTTGCACAGTTGTGGAGGCTGGAAGATTAAGATCAATGTGCCAGCGTGGTAGGTTCTGGTGAAAGATCTCTTCCTGATTTGCTTAGCTACATTCAAGTTGTGTCCTCACATGGAAGGGAAAGAAAGACAGAGAGAGGGAGAGGGACAGAGAGACAGAGAGAGAGTTAGCCCTGGTATCTTTTCTTAAAAGGGCACTAATCTCACGCATGAGGGTCTCACCATTTGAGGCCTTGACCTCATTAAAACCTAGTTTTCTCACATCCAATCCATCTCCAAACACCACCATAGTGGGGATTCGAACTTCAACGTATGGATTTTGGAAAAAACACAATTCAGTCTATAATAGTTTCTCAAAAATAATATCTTACTTTCCAAAGTCTTAAAAATGTAAATAAGTATATTCCCAGCAAAGAGAATTAACTAGAAATGCTAAATATCATTTGATTGTGATTCAGAATCACTAAATAGGGATACTAAACTTGAAAAATCATCTTTCTATTTCTAAGGGTGATAATCCCATTTTTACACTTATTTTTGAGCTTAATTTCATATTTTTGAACCATTTTATAGTTAAACTGAAATTTCTCTAAGAGTTTTCACTTTTAAAAAATCCTGCAATGGGGCGCCTGGGTGGCTCAGTCCGTTGGGCGTCCGACTTCAGCTCAGGTCACGATCTCGCAGTCCCTGAGTTCGAGCCCCGGTCGGGCTCTGGGTTGATGGCTCAGGGCCTGGAGCCTGCTTCCGATTCTGTGTCTCCCTCTCTCTCTGCCCCTCCCCCGTTCATGCTCTGTCTCTCTCCGTCTCAAAAATAAATAAAACGTTAAAAAAAAAATTAAAAAAAAAATCCTGCAATATGGATAGAGAATAGAGATATAAGTGGATTAATTTTTGAAGTGTCTCTTATCATGCACTCTGATCATATTTGGTCTAAATTTATGTCCTTCATTCATTTAACGCTTGACGTTCCACAACTCTGATGGTTGTTAGTAGGGAACTATGTCCGGTGGCTTTTGCACAAGAGACATTTGTTTCTTTCACCAATTCTTTTTTTATTCATTCCATCTTTTTCTTACTCATATTTTTCAATATTGACATTGACTACTATTCCTAGATTTATCAAAGTTTTCTCTTTACCTTAACCTCAAACCTAATTGGCAATTTTCATCTACTATCCAATTCACTGTTCCATGATACTGAACTATTGATAATGAATCTTTAGTCTGAAACTTGACATATAAATAGTTTTGTAGATAATAATTATTAGATTTCAGTGAGAAAACAGTGAAAATTTCTTATCAACCTCATGAGGATATGTCTCAGCATGCTTATCATAGTACCCATCCTTAGAATATTAACATTTACAGTATTACTATTGTTAATCCATATTTGGCTTTGAAAACATTTATTTTAATATATAATTAAAACCATTTTCTTTTTTTTTTTTTTTAATTTTTTTTTTCAACGTTTTTTTATTTATTTTTGGGACAGAGAGAGACAGAGCATGAACGGGGGAGGGGCAGAGAGAGAGGGAGACACAGAATCGGAAACAGGCTCCAGGCTCCGAGCCATCAGCCCAGAGCCTGACGTGGGGCTCGAACTCACAGACCGCGAGATCGTGACCTGGCTGAAGTCGGACGCTTAACCGACTGCGCCACCCAGGCGCCCCAAACCATTTTCTTTTAAGAGTCTTGAAAACTAATTTAAAAATATTTACATAAAATGATCTTAATTTCACTTCCTACCTACCATTTTGTTCAAACTGGAAATCATATATGATAACTTGATAAAATTATTTTTTATTAAAATAATTTTAACACATAAATTAAAAATATTTGTCATTTATAATTTCTGTAAGCTGTGATCCTAGAGAGTCAAATATTTTGAAGTTTATATTCTCATTTTAAGGGGAAACACATGGCTGACTAGTTCTTTGTTGATAGAAATCCCCAGTAATGATTTCAGAGAGAGAATTATATACTTTAGGATTCTCCATGTTAAGATGTTAAATAAAACTACTTGGGGCACCTGGGTAGCTCAGTCAGTTAAATGTCTGATTCTTGGTTTCAGCTCAGGTCATGAACTCACAGTCTGTGGGTTCAAGCCTTACCTTGAGTGCTGCGGTGGGAGAACAGAGCCTGCTTGCGGTTCTCTCCGTCTCTCTCTCTCTGTCCCTTCCTTGCTTATACTCTCTCTCTCTCAAAAATAAATAAATAGGGGTGCCTTGTTGGATCAGTCGGTTAAGCGTCCAGCTTCAGCTCAGTTGGTGGGTTCAAGCCCCATGCTGGGCTCTGTGCTGACAGCTCAGAGCCTGGAGCCTGTTTCGGATTCTGTGTCTCCCTGTCTCTCTGCCCCTCCCCCACTTGCATGCGCTTGCTCGCTTGGACACATGCTTGCTCTCTCTCAAAAATAAATAAACATTAAAAAAATTAAAAATAAACAAATTAATAAATTAATTTACAAAAACCCTGTACTTTAAGGTTACTTTCTACTTTTCTAAATATCAGAAATTACTAACCCTAAATATTATTTTTTTTGTCAATTTCAATTATTTTAATAGTTGAGGAGCTATTCAGAAAAAGTATCTGGTTATTATTCCTCTGACTTTCCTAAAAGAATTATTATTATTTGACATAATTTTCTCTTTGGAATGCTTTGTTAAGTGTCCAATAACCTTAATTGAAAGATGTTAACAGTTCAGAAAATTTTAATTCTATGATATTCTTTGTGTTTTGTGCATTATTAGCTAAAGAGACTGCTAATATATTGCTAAATCTGTTGGGATTTACTCACTCCAGTTTTAATAGACTAACTCCAACAAATCATAGACTAACACTTGAGAATGAATAATGGTCTTAAAGATATATGATGTATTTATCTGAATAATAATGAAGACTCAGCTATCTGTAAGGAAACTTCAGAAGGCTGTACTTCATTTTTTTTATTGCTAAGACAGTAGGAGAGGAATGAGAGAAACTAGTAGGAAAATTGAGTAAGTTTCATGGTCAGGAAATAAAAATGATAAATTTAATCTTGACAAATACTTTACATAATCCTTTAGAAAATAAAGTACAAAAGAAAAAAACTGAAAATAAAACAAAAAAAGCATAAAGTGTAATGAAAAAGTGGTAACATTTACAAATATTTTTAAACAATGTTGAAATGTTTCAAAATATTAAAATATTGTTTAAAAATGGGAAATAACATTAATATAAATATACAAGTCCTATAGCAGAAAACTATGCAACCTACTAAAAGATAATAAAGGTTTGAATAACTGAAGAATCATACTTTGATTATGAAAATGAATAACATAAAAGAACATCTATAAATTATTATAATCCCAGTAAAGAATCTGTTATGTTTTTGTTTCTTGCAAAATTATTCTACACCTGATCTAAGACTTCTCCAGTGCATTAAAATGATTTTTAAAACTATAGTACTAGTTGCCCAATAAATTGAGATTTTCAGCAAACTGAAAACTGACTTTTCCAAATGTGGTCTCCAAACCTCAGAAAGTGTACCCTGGGATTGGAAAGTGAACTGGAAAGCCCACCTTGGAGCTGGGACTCTGTGGACTGGTACTTACTGCTCTTGGGGAGAGGAAGGAGAAGACAGGTGGCTGTAAGAGAGCCCAGGCTAGTGGCACTCAGTGAGAGGAGTTGGGTTATCTTAGTCATCAGTCTCTTCATTTCCAGTACTCGGATTCCCCTGAAAACTCCAGCAAATCTGAAGAAGAAAAGATTCCATTTTGCTGTAGACCATTTTTTCATTCCTGTTCATTCCTCCACATTGACCTAAAGGAACACAATGTAGGTTTTCAAAATTTTTGAATGCCTTTATTCTGAGAAACAAAATTGAAAATATAACCTCAAGGTTATTTAAAGACTATTCTGTTTTATTGAACAAAGTTAATTCTTCAGTTTTAGTCAGAATAAGAACTTACACAGGAACTGGAGATAATGAATCTATATTATAATTGTCTACAATTAAAAAAAAAACCCTACAATCTTGGTTTAGGATTGTGTATATATTCCTCACATATAATAGATTAGAATATTCCAAGCCGTAATGTATGTATATATTTACTTTATGGTAGATGATAACATCTATGTTGAAAGAAGTAGTGTGGGGGACATTAAAATTCTTATTGTCAAATAAGAATTAAAGTTCTCTTTTATACTTTAGCTTCAAACCATAGACCAAAATATATTTTAGATAGATTAAAATATGACAGTAAAAATGTTAGATGACTGCATAAATCTATATGTGTATATCATGGCAAAAGCATTTCAAATCATGACCCACAAGTCAGACATCATAACACAAAAGTTTGATAGGCTTGATTACATAAAATTGTAAGACTTATCTATCAACTGAAAGGACCACAAATGAAGAATAAACAAAAAATTGTTAAAAATGTCCAACTTTCTATAAAAAGAGATGTTGCAACAGAAAATCTGAATGAAAAAAATAATCAAATTTCATTAACAACTATTTCAAAATTAATGAATTCATATGGACAAAAGTAGTAAGTCACATTTATGGTAACTTGTAAATACCAAATATTTAACACTTATCAATATTAGATTGGCAAATTTTTTTAATTATAATATTTGATGTTAGTATTATAGAGGTGAAAATCCTTCAGATGCTGTTGGTGGAGGATGAATTTATATAATCTTTCTATAATATAATTTGGCAATATTTATCAATAGTCTTTAAATAATATTGTTTATTCCAATTGGTCTGGAAATAGTATGTTTCAGAATTACCTTCAGGAAATGAGGCAGGTACAGAGATGTATGAATAAGAGTGACTTCTCAGTTCCCAAAAAGAGTGCTCAGTTCTGAGAGAGAGAAATGATTTACGACCATGTGTATTTGGGGACTTGAGTAAGAAGTGGGATTTGGAACTCATTCTAAAGTGTCTAAGCAAGGAATAAGAATAGGTAATTCAGAGGTGTGGCAGGCTTATTTTTTGTTTCTTTTTCTTCCTGTTTTTTAATTTTTAGATTTACAGCTAATGGCAGAAATTAAGGGAAATACAAGTAATATATAATAGAAAGGTACATTGACAACAGCTGCAATGGCAGGTTCACTTTTTAATACTCAGTGTTTTTAAAATAAACCTTTTTTATTCCCCCTTGGACATGTATTCTTAGTTGGACAATTTTCAAGGCATATGTTCTTAGCCGGGCAATTTTCTTCCAGGTGGAAACTGAGTGATCTATAGCCTTACTTACTCTTGTAGCTTCTCTCAGTTTCAGTTTGTATCTCCTGAGATCACCTTGGAAGTTTACACATGGGACGTTTTTATTGGCTGGATCTTCATTCAATTGTCCAGAACACAGATCACATGATTACATTCAACTGAAGTGAAGCCAGAAAATGTTTTCCTATGTGCACTGAAAGAAAAGGAAACATGTTTGTTATTAGCTAGAAATCTCTTCCCCAGTATATCCTTCTGATTACCAAATATTTTTTCACTTCTTTTCCCTCACACAAACCACTTCCATACCCTGTCTAAAGACACAACCTAACGTCCCATCAAGCCAAGGTATCCAATTCGAAGACTAAGCTCTTCAGATATTCGCAGTCTTATTCATGATATCTGGATGTATTTGTCAAAGGACAAATTATTAATTACTAATGCTCCTCTCTACCCATACACAAAATACAGTGATAGCACACAGCCAAGAGGAAGTGCTTCTTAATATAAATGCTCTCATTTGGAAATAGAGAATGAGAAACACTGAGTAGTCACTTATCTATAGCAATTATGAAAACATCCCAGACTGGCAATCAAAGATCCCTCTGCCTTGGCAGTAGTTGTACTTCCTTGAAGAAACTGAATTCTCCTTTGTACATTCTTTTTTGTTTCCCCCAATCCTGCCCTATGGGAAAATTCAATCTGTAAGTTATATTCCATGGGCACATCTGAAGTATGCTCTTCAGGGAGACTACATAGCTTTTATAGTCCACTTCTTGCCTCCACCAAGTTTGGGGATCCTGAGGTTGTTTGAAGTTTTAAATAGACTTTTTTTTTTCTATCTAGACAATGCTACTTTCATGCAATAGTTTCATGAAAAACACAGTAGACTCCTGAAATGTCATATTCATGTGTCTATAATCACAGTTTAAGATCTTTTGAAGACATAATTGTAAAGCCTAATTTTTTTTCTTTGCTTTCTCTGTCCTTTAGACCATAAATAATTAGCATGAGGATACTTGCAATGTGGGCTTGGGAGGGGAGGCAGTACACTGAATCTGACCTTTGTAGTAGGGTTCAGCCTTAGTGGGTTTTGTTGCTCAAAGCTTCTTTCAGTTTTAATCCCTTATTATGTGGCTTCTATAAATAGTTGATTTTCCAAACTTTGGAGTTCCCAGTTGTCTGGGCTTTCTTTTCCTCGTTTCATTTCTGCTTGAAAGCTGGCTATCCTTTGCTGGGTTCGTGTCTTTCCTGTAATATTTTACTAAAGGCCAAATGTGAAAGTATATTATTAATCAGTACCTCTCTAGCTACTTTCTCTAAAGCTATAAGTCAAATAGGCACTTAATCCTCTACATTGAGTATTCATTTTCCTCCTTCTGTCAATCACATTAAACACAAATTGTAACACCGTCCTCTCCTTGAAATATGTTCTTTCCTTTGATCAACTACAATGTACTCTGCAGGATATTTTCCTAACTCACTGTTCTCTCCTGCTCAGTTGGCTCTACTGGAAGCACTTTCTCTTCCTAGACTTTAGATATGGGAGTTCCTCAGTTCAGTTGTCACACTTCTTGTCTCTTTTTAGACTCACTACCTTGGGGAGTTCATCAATTGCCATAGCTTTAAATAATATTTATATGATAATAAATCCTGGGTTATCATCTCAGTCCCAGCCTTTCCTATGACATAATTTTATTTCTTAAATGATATAGTGGTGTTCATCACACTAAAAAAATACACACATACACACGGATATACAGAGTCGCCCATATTTTCAGAAAGAGAAGAGGAATGAAAGGCATAAAACCATGGAACATTGTATACATGTGTTTGTTTATCCAGTCTTAAAATGTAAACTCAATGGCAACAGTAACTGATATGGCAAATGTTACATTCCCAGGTATGTTGTACAAATGAATATTTGTTGACTGGATGGTTGGTTTAATACACATTAATGAAATTTTACTTCAGTAGAAGTGTGCTAATTTTCAGAATAACTCATTGTAATGCAGATATGCCCTCTATACTTAAATAACACATCAGTTGTGTGATATTTTACTCTCTTTTCTAGATCCCAATGCTCTGGCTGGCCAGACTGGCCCTGATCATGCTCTTATAGGAGGAATAGTGGCTGTAGTTGTATTTGTTACGCTGTGTTCTATATTTCTGCTTGGTCGATATCTGGCAAGACATAAAGGTAGGTAATATTTAACAAAGTATTCTTAACTTTGGCAAAAATACATTCTAAAGGCTAGCTTAATCATGAAATATTAAATGAGTGTATGTATATATGTGACAGAGAGATCTAAATATGAAATTATTTCATGGAGTTCTTGATTATTTTACTTAATGAAAGTTGGATTGGTTTAGCAAAATAATGTTTAGCCAATGGCCAAAGGTTACAGAGTGAGTCATTGGCTCAGGGAAAAAAAAATAGCAAGTTTGTATTTATCTCTAGGATTGACATTCAACTATAATGCTAAGTGTTCAGCCAACGTTTTTGTCTGTAGGTTTATAGACACACATATGGCCATATCAGTGAGGAAAATGTGTGATTTTTTTGCAGTGGGCTAGGTAGCAAACTATTGACATAATCTACTTTTAAGTGGAGTTTTCAAAATGAAAGATGACACGTTTGATGTGATCATTATCAACATCTTCACAAAGGGCCCTGATTGCTACAGCTGCATGGATCACATGGTCTGTATCCATCATTAAAGAAATCAAACTACTCATTACCCATTCCAGTTAGGCAGTTGCTCCCAGTTAACCTGGCCACTGCTTCATCTATAACATATACCTGAAAACTGATAGTGTGCGACATTAGAAGAGTGAAATGTATGGTTTATTATGTCTCAGAATGTGTTCTCACATATAAGAAATCGGGCATAAGTTCCTTCCTCAATGAATGCAGTGCTAACGCTGGCTATTTTACCAGTCTCACAGAACTAACCAATATATATATATATATATATTTTTTTTTCTCTCAATACCCACAGGAACATATTTAACAAATGAAGCTAAAGGAGCCGAAGATGCACCAGATGCTGACACAGCCATTATCAATGCTGAAGGCAGCCAAGTCAATGCTGAAGAGAAAAAAGAGTATTTCATTTAAAATGCAGGCCAAGATTATGAGTTTTCCTTACCAGGCTGGCTGCTGGAGAAAACTGGCTATCATCTTTCAGAATTCATTTCTACCATCTTCTGCTACCTTTATTAACTTCCATACTGTACTGCTATCAGTGGCCAGTGTATACCAACAATCAGCTGTCGAAAGCATCATTCTTTAATTACTGTACCATCCATAATGCAGGACATTTCTTACTGCCTAAATTCCACACCATTGCTCTTTTAACATACAGTGCTTGAATATACAGCCTTAACAATGTTAATCATCTCCTTGGATCATGGTATTGAGTTGTTTTTATACATTGGAAAAAAAGTATGCAAAGTGTTTTTTTTTCCCCCCTCATCTTTTCCCCCATTAAATCATAAATTTTGTCAGTTTGCCACTGGACAGCTTTCACGAGTAGTAGGATTAGGTAAAGACCTAACGTGTTTAAGTTTAATCAGAGATTAGAGGTTTACGATGTTTTCCACATGTCCACCTTCAAAGACATGTTTGGAAACATATGCCCTAGAAAACACACTGTAGAATAGATTCTGGAATGTTTGAGATTATACTAGTAAAGCTGTATCAATTTGCTATTTAAAAATACAGTATTTGATACAGGAGCCATGTGTATGAATTGCAATCATGCCATGACATCTTATATATAATTATATAGATTCCACCATTAGGTTATTTTAGCTTCATTTACCAGTAAGTTTTACAAACATGTTACTGCTTTGGGAATCACAAAGATTTCATTCATTTCTCTAATTTGATTCTGTAATTTATTTGCTCCATAAGAACTCACCTGCCTAAACAAAACTGAAGTATCCATAGGGCACAATTTTGAAACATTTAGTATCTGTATATAGTGCATATAATAAATCCAATTAAACATTATTTGATACATATTTAACTTTTTTGGCTGTAGGTAATTCAGTCATAAGTAAGCATTTTCTAATGTCCATTATATCCCTTTAGATATTACTTAAACCAATATTATAAGTAGATAACATGTATTAGTATTTTCGTCTGTATGTCCTAGCACTGTTCAACAACAAATTTTTCTAGTTCTTGTTAATTTTTATTTGTTATACAATGGAAGCACAATGTTATAAGGAAAGGTAATTTTAAGCTAACAACCAGTGCACAGCCTCAGGTTTTCAATTACAACCACAGTTGAATAATAACCTAAAAGTAAACTCTTAGTTTGCTAAAAATTAAAAAAAAATAATAATAATTTGGCAGTTCCAGAGCTGCTTACCTATGTTGGTTTGCCAAAAAGAAGTGTTTAAGATATGTTTTCTGTATAAATGAACTAATTCTTTATTAAATTCCTGTCTATGCATTTTGTGAGGTACAAACTTATGAAACAGTGAGTGATGGAGAATTTCTGCCATGCTTTTAACTCCAAGGTGAAAGTCTCTTTCTCTGGATTATTTCTGAAATTTTGGTGTATTTAACCATTAAGAAATGCTGTATTCTTACATATGATACAGAGTCAATCTAAAGTCATATTATTTCTTCTAGTAAAATACAATATTGCTAGATTAGTTCTCATTAAATTTATTATATGCTAAAAATTAAAAATCCAGTTAGATAAAAAATTATTTTCCCATTCAGAAGCATTGCACCTTTAAGAAGAAAACTAATAGGACAATACGGTAGCTATACTTGTGATGTCTGAAAGCATGATGGCCTATGGTTTTAAAAATAATATCTTGGAATTTATTTTTGGGAAATGAGAATGGTTGAGTATGACATCATGTATTAATATCAAATGGAAGACAAGGGTGCTGTATCTTATTTATCAGAAAAGTATAAACTTTTAAAGACAACGTTAGAATTTTTAAATTGTTTTTTTTTTATTGTTGAAGCATTTATCTTGTTGATTTCTTACAAAACAAAAAGGACGATGTCAGTCAAGCAGCACTTTTTCAGAATATACAGAACATAAATAATATGATGTGGTTGAGTGTTAACATAATAAATCATATACAGTATGACATTTTAAGGAAATAAGTCTGCATTGATGTGATTGCATGCTTGTTTTTACAGTTCACTCCATACCATCTGTGGAAAAATGCAATAATATGTTAATATAGTATGGTAGTTTGAGAGAATCAGGTAGGTGCTACTAGACACATTGAAACTAGAATAGGTTTATAAACTGTTCATATCTTTCAATGCATAATCTTTAGAAAGACTCCACAAAACAAAATTCATCCTGTTAGTACAAAATGGAAAGGTTCTTATTACAGAAGTAAGTTGTATAAACTGCATCATCAATGACTATTTAAAGCTTAATTTCAGGATGCACTTACAAAATTGCTACTCTTCATTGATGCTGTATTTACATCCCTCTTCATTTTGTCTATATTCTACTTGGCTCCAACTGCTAAATTGTTGCCTAAATAACTCAATCATTATTTATAGCACTGTAAAATTAGAAATCAAAAATTGGTTGTATTTCAAAATTTTTGACTCTTTTAACCCATTAGAGTAATATAAAAACTCATTAGAACTCTTTAAAAGAAACTAATATATTATGATTTGTGGGCTCTAATAAAATGTTTTGCCAGTTAAGATAGTTCGATTTGAATTAGGTATCATTTTTAGTTACTGAAAAATATAGCAATAGAATCATATTTTCCTATCTGTAAAATGTACTTTATTTCCACTAAACAAGGACATAAATTGTAAAAATTCTCATTTCTACCAAAATCAGGAAAAAAAAACAAACATTTCAAAATAGAACCATGTCAATTGCAATGTCTGAAATGTGCACATGCGTATGCACAGAGAGCCAAATTCTGTCTCTGCTTATTGAGCACAGAAGCTACGGAACTCAATTGAAGGAGTGTGAACACACACACACCCCTAGTAGAATATGGAGCATTATTCTTTACCAAAAGTAGCTATTCTCTGCCAGTGTACTGTTTACAGTGTAAATTGATCGTTCTCCATCAAAGAAGTGTAAACAGCATTCTTTTTTTCTTCCATTCTTGAGTGTCCTAGATAGAATGATTATTAAAATTAGGAAGAAAAAGGAACGTTTGTGAGTACAAGAGCAAAGATAGAGCACATGCGCAGAGTATTGATATGTGTATGTTTATGTATGAGTGTGTGTGTGTGTGTGTGTGTGTGTGTGCGTGCGCGTGTAAGAGAGAAAGAGAAAGAAAGATAGAGAGAGAGAAATTTCAACTTGTTTTCTTTTACCAGAGAATCCAAGAAGCAGTTTAAGGAACCTGATTTTGGAGTTTAATCTAGAAACTGGATGATCTCATATTGATTCAAGATGATTAATATTGCATTGAAATCCCACAATTAAAATAGAGAAAGAAAACTAACTTTCCTAAATATGGCAAAGAAGCTAACACCTCATTTATTTTCGTTTCTTTGTAAAAATATAAATATCTCAAATTAAAAGGACAGGCTCACTTGTAATTATGTACTCATGATTGTAACAGCATTGAGATTCCATATAGGCACATGTACAGCAGCTGTTTGACGGTGATGGTTCTTCCATGTGACATACCAGTTATCGTGTAATTTAGTGCCACTTATTGCAAAGTGTTACCAAGGGGAACATTGAAAATACTTTTTCTTTTCCTTTGGACATAAGGATAATTTGATGAATGTTAAATATGAACTTCATGTTACATGTTTTAATTGTGGAGAAAATTCAAAACCTCGTATCTTACTGCAACTTCCCTTTCATCTTGCTAATTACGTAGAGCCCACTAAAAGTGCCCAATATTATCCCCCTTTGCGAATGGTAATCTGTGATGAACATACGAAATAAAACAAACAGAAAGAGCTGGCAACCACAGCTGAAATAAGTGAAACATCTAGCGAGAATTACTGCGTAATGCTTTTTATTAAGTGGCACAAAGTACACACTAAAAACTATGCAAAATATAGGTAACTACAGTGTACGTACATGTAAGTATCTTGTACTTGCTGTGTATGGATGTTGGAAACCCATGTAATTATAATATGCATTTTGAATATTGGGAAAGAGGAAATCTTAGTGTAGATAATAGAATTTGTTTTGAAATATACACTGGCAATATTGAAATATACTCAGTGCAATATCTGAAATTCTATTGCTGGATACTTCATGCAAAGGGATTTTAAAGAATTCTTTAACACCATCCAAGAGGTTGCTAATCGTCACCTCCCACGCACTAAAGCATTAATTAAAAATGCAGTTGATTCAACAACAACACTTTAAGCTTTTCTTAATCATTAATGTGACACAATAAAATTATTTGGCCTACTTTTTAGCACAACTGGAGAGAAAGAAATAACCTGAGTTTCAAACTTTGCTTGATATCTAATTGAATTTGGAATTCTTAAACTTTCTTTGAAATATGTGTATATTTTAATAGGTTATGGTACTTTTATTATAAGTACAGATTTATTCAGTCAAAGAACACAGGTTACCCTTAGTCAGTAGTTAGAGTCACTATATCTTAATGGGAAATTTTTTAGACCTTTGTTCTATTTATTTTATTTTTTCCCCCTTTCTCTCCCTATTGTGTCCCAGACATACCCTTTGCACTTATACCCTTCCAAAGGCAATGGATTGAAAGTAGCAAGATTATAAAGAGAGCTAAAGGGGACAACGTGTAAGAATGGGTTCTAAACTCATCAGCATTTTTATGTATTGAGATTATTAATATTGAATGCAATAGTTATTGGATATAGCTGGTAAGTTCTCTGCCATGCATACTTACAATAATCCTTCTACCTCTCACTTTTAACATGGGCTATGATATAGAAGAAATAATGATTTACAGGATATCCCAGGAAGCACTCTTTGGGACTATCATAACAGTCCGCTCCCTAGCCCCTGGGAAATCTCAAAAGCCAATTTCTTTTAGTGTATTCAGTGGTGTATGGATCTGCATTGGTTTTCCTTTTCTATCATTAACTTTTCCTATAGGCAAAATATGCTAATTTTATAAGGATATTTCTTCTCATGCCTACTGATATTTCAATGTAATATAATTGTGTTGATTTTTAAAGAATAATTTAAATGGCAACACTTTGGAATCCAATCTGACATTTCATTTAATATTTAAACTGCAACAATTCCTCATAAATTAATGCTGTGCTTTTAAGTAAAAATTATGTAAATTATTTATTTTCCCAAGAAGTGTTATCTATGTAAGACAAAAATTTAAGTATTTAAAATTGCCTCCTTATTAACAAATAATACCTGAACAATGAATGCAAAGTCTTGCCACAAATGCCCACTTTATTGTGTCTGCTTAGACATAATATGAATTTTTCAAATGATGTAATTTAATTATTCGAAAAGGAAATTACATTTTAAAAGCAGATTTTTCTTTAGAAAAAAAAAAGACAAGAAAATATTTCAAATTATGATGTTGAATCTATAAAATATGCTTCAAGTAAGATGTTTCTATGTTATGTGGTTATGTTACAAATAATATTTGGTCGAATCTTTACCATCTTTTCCATATATATACATATATATGTTTTATATATATATATGTTAGTTACAAGAAATGTATGGTTATTTTGGAGAGAATGGGCCCACATGTGAAAAATATGTAAAGAGAAAACACTATTTTCCCCTATAACACATACTGTATATTTCAAAAGAAAAAAAAAGTTAAAAGATATTTGAAGATTGCAGGGGCAAAAAAAAGAAAAAAAAAAGGCCTCCCAGGGCTCAGCACTTAAGCACTTTTCCCACATCCAGGGTCAGAACAGCGGTGATTTCCCACACGGACTTTTAAGTGCGGTATGAATGCGACATTACACTTCTATTATACACAGTACTGTTAAACCTCAAATGTTTTCTTTCTTCAGATGCTTTTCCTTGTACATGCTCCTAGTAGACACTTTTCTCTTTATATTTGCTGATAGTGAAAGTTATATGCAATAAAATATTTGATGGTTGAAAGCAGTGGTCACCAGTTGGTTAAAAAACAAACAAACTGAACAAACTATGAAATGTAAACTGAATTGTTATCTCTTTATCTTTTTTGCGTTTCTCTGTGTTTCTAATGTATTGAATGATTCTCATAAATAGAAAAATAATTTAGAGATTTTTCAAAACTAGTACTTTCTCCTTATAAATGTATAAAATTTTAATCTCTTTACAAATTTATTTAACTGTACCTGCTGTACTTATTGTAGATTCAATGATGCAGTTAAGTAGTAACCCAAGAGTTTGGGATTACTGACCTATTTTCTTCATATTCAGTTCACATCAGTATTTGTGAATTGGTTGTTTAGCTTTTCATTCAACCAAAACAATATTCCCTCAAGAAAGCTCCATTTTTATCATAAATATTTCAACCTAATCAACATTGGAATAAGTCTGCCATGTTAAAAAAAATTTAAAGACTTATCTCTGAAAATGGTACCCAGAAATGCAGGTGTTCCCAGTAATGTAGCTTCAAAAATAAAATGTTCTATTTATATGACATGAAATTCATAACTTTTGGAAGGGTATATTTATGACAACATAAAAATAAATTCTGTGCTGTAAAGAAGATTCGCCAAAATAAACATATTGCACAGAAGATAGAAAAACACAATTATTGAATCTACTGTTATCATAAACATCATCAAAAAACAAAATGCATATTGTAATATTAGGTACATGACACTTGCATGTTGATATGCCTATATACTTACAAAGTATTCAATGTGTACTTAGTGGCGCTTAAAATATGTCATGTACAACTCTTATAAACATTCTTACAGGGTTCCCATTTGCACTTCATCTTTCAGTAAAGTCTTGTCAGAAAAAAAAATGTCTGATACATATGGAAAAATAAAATTTGAATTTTAGTTATCTGTTGGACACTACTGAATTGTCTATTCATTTAGTTCATTTTCTTAGGTCTGAAAGCAGACATTGAAAGATGGAACTTTCTTTTTTCCCACTGACAGGTTATAAAAGATGTTACAAACCAAACATTATTTTACATATCTTTTTCAACTGACCACATTATCCATTCATTTTAGATTTTCTAGTGATGCCTATTTTCCTTGTAAACTTCTAAGTGGAATTTTTAAAAATTAAGCAGTAGTAGAATAAA
The DNA here is from genome assembly GCF_023721935.1 of Panthera uncia. NCBI lineage: Eukaryota > Metazoa > Chordata > Mammalia > Carnivora > Felidae > Panthera > Panthera uncia. The sequence goes on from NC_064810.1 coordinate 37,926,297, forward strand.
TGTTATTTGTACAACATTTAATCGTTACTCCTTGGAGAATATGAACCTTGTAATATGGTCACTAAGGGTAAAAAAAAAAAAAATGTTGCTGACTTAGGGAAATCTGTTTGAGATTGCCAAAATTTTAATAATCTGTAAAGGTAATATTACATTCACTTATGTGTGTTTACTAATGTTGACTAGGAACAGAAGCAAAAATACCCAAACCTATTTTTTTTAGTTTTCACACTCTAACCAGTATTATATATTTCAACTACCTAAGATAATATAATTAATAATATATCCACCCTAAGCTTATGCCAATAAGAATTTGAGATAAGCTTTTAAATTTATGGGAGATTTTCTTTGTGTCTTTGGAAGTTCACTTACCATAAGGTATTTTATAGTCTACTTTAAATAACAGATTTTGTTATACAGGGTAAGCCAAAGGCTGTACAAGAATTAGTGTCATTGGGTCTGATATTTGTGTTAGACCATGAAATATTCCATTAAAATTTATCTGTAAATACAAGGCAAGATTTTGTATCTGGTCTATTTTATTAAATAACATTTTATTTACTTTAATTCATTTTTTCCTAGCAAAAGCAGCCCTGCGATACAATTTAACAAAGGTGATTCTGCATCAAAGATAGAATTCAACACATCTGAAAGCAAATGATGGCATTTGATATAATCACATTCTTTGACACAATCGTTGTTTTTTTCCTGCTATCCAAAATGCCCATTTTATATGGCTGCACAGACTTATACACATACGACATCCGTATTACCTAGATTAAAATCAACTCTGTTTTCATATTGGCAATTGTTTCCGTTAAAATATTCTTTGGCATTTTTTTTTTTAACCAAGGAGCCTCACTGGAAATTCTACTTCATATAATTCACTAAAGGATAGAGTTTAGGTGTTCTTAATTATCATTGCATAGTGGCTTTAGTCCATGAGAGAGACCCTCATTATATGACAATCCTGAAATGATGCTAAAAATAACTGCACACTTTTTTAAAACAAGAAGTTCTAGGAAATACATAGTTTAATTTTTTTCAAACCATATTTGTTTTGTGCAATTTAAGGATTTTTTTTAATGTTTTGAAATCCAACAAATACAAAATAGAGACGAGATTAAAGGAAAAAAGCAGTTTCCTGGTTGCATTTTAAATTCCACCTTGTGCTACTCTACATTGCATGTTATTTATTGAAAACATAACTATTGAACACCTACTACATAACAAGTCAGTCAAATTCATGAAGTACACTAAGAACATGAATATAGCATTTTATGCCCAGACCTTCAAAACTTTACTAAATTATCGTTCCAAGTAATGACCATTTTCTGTATTTTTGTCATTCCTATATTGGACAGAGGAGTGGGGATATTCTGTTAATAATAAGAAGAAGTAGTATAAGAAGTAGAATTTAAAAATATAGAAGTCTCATGATTTAATCAAACTAAAAAAACAAGCAAATAAATAGCATGTCTTTCAACCAGTGTTCGTGGTCTTAAATTTGATAGATTAGCTCTCTCTGAAGATGTTTAATGTTGAGTCTTTAAAAAATAGATCTGATTATTGAGTTAATACTTTATTATGTAGAAAATTTAGGAAATTAATATAACAATGACCAGAGTCTGTACATTATTATTAAAAGTTCTAAAAACACATGTCCTTCACATACTACCAAAACTTTAATTCACTTTTTTGTTACTAAATGAAGTCCTTACACAGATGTGGGTGCATATAATATAATCATGTGGCAAATTTAAAGAATATATTTTCACATAGATTGGAGGTAGAGTGGGCCTTTTAAACTAATGAATTATTGCTGGAAAACAACAATATGACCATCACTTTAAGATTTGAAAGCATATAACTATTAAACTTGGTGTCAGAAATATATGTCTTCTTTACTCACAAATTAAGAGAATATCAGGAAGTAGAAATTTTTCAATGTGTTGGGAGAGAAAATGATTAAAAGGGAATTAGAAAATTCCTAAAGTGTGTCTATTTGGCAATTTTATCAAATGGGAACATGTCCTAATACCCTTCTGCCAGAGATCAGAGAAACTTTACAAAATGGGATCTCAAAGGTTCAGTGCTCCCACAAACTCTTAGTCCCAGGCAGAAGGATTTGGGACTCTAAGGACTCCCACTCTAACCACATAATCTGCCAATTATATATTCATTTGCTTTGAAAATAACTTTAAAATTGTATTTGTTTCCATGAAAAAGAAAAACTATCAACTTTACACCCCTTGCTATAAAATAAATTCCCATGCTTCAGGCTATATTTTCTGGCACTAATTCACACTTCTATTACCTCATGTAACACTAAAGTCCCTTCTTTGGTTTGTAGGTATCATAGAAGGCATTATTTTTTGTCAGATTTTGCTTATAGTTTTTCCTGCTAATCTGATGGAGTCATGTCAAATTGGACATACACACAATACTTTGCTCAGAAATTGGGGCCCACTTCAAGTGTAACCATGAACTCTAGCTTAAGAATCTGCAGTAACTTTACACCAAACATCACATTCCCAGCTGCTGAAATGCTTCTCACTCATGTTTGTCTTTCTTGTATGCAGCCACTAGCTATGATCTTGGTGCTAAGATATTGCAATATGGCTCCCTTTTCCCTTTCCTGACATAAAGTGCCTAAAACCCTTGGAATCTCTGGAAGTGATACATTTCTTTTTCTTATCAGATGACTAGTCGCTGAGGGCTTCTGGACAGCCTCAGGATGGCGGCTGGTCACCAGGGGAACCATCCAGGTGATCAGAGGGTTAGAATTTCTAGCCCCAACACCTGACCTCTTGGAGAGGAGAGGTGCTGAGGGTAGGGTTAATCACCGGGGACCAATGACCTAATCATGCCTGTGTAATAAAGCCCCATAAAAATCCCTAAAGTGTGGCAGTCAGAGAGCTTTCTACTTGGTGAACATGGAGGTGCTCTGAGGGTGGAGAGTTTGGGGAGGAAATGGAAGCTCTGCTCCCCTTTATCCATATCGAATCTTCCCTCTGGCTGTTCCTGACTTTTAATCTTTGTAATCTAGTAAGTAGTTTTCTGAGTTTTGTGAGCAGTTCCAGCAAATAATCGAAACCGAGTGGGGAGTCGTGCTTGATTTGTAATCAAGTTGTACAGAAGTTGTAGCTAACCTAGGGACCCCACCATTGGCAATTGGCATCTGAAGTTAGAACCAGTCTTGGGAGATGAGCCCCTAATCTGTGGGGTTTGCACTAACTCCAGGCGTGTAGTGTCAGAATTGAGTTCAACTGTAGGACACATAGCTGGTGTCATAAATTTAGTTGATGTGAGAATCCCCAACATGCTCTCCCCACCCCACAAGCACACTTGGAATACAGAAGTATTTAGTGAAGAGTAGAGAGCTGTTCCTCCTTTTCACACACAATGTGACTCTCTAAAATACCTCTGCTTCTGCAGAGACAAAGAAAATATCATTTTCCCACCCAACAGATCATTTGAAAAAAAAAAAATCTTCAAAACTAGCATCACATTTTAATAAAGAGAAAACAAGCATAGGAGGTCACATACATACCAATTTAGTGGAAGAGTCAGATTTAGAACATAAATCTAACTACTGAACCCCCTTGCCTCTCTATTGTGCAATTGTGTGCTCTTGGGAGCACATAGAGTCTCCTTGCCCCATCGGTGTTTATAGAGCATTATCAGCAGTGTTCATCTTGCAGAAGCATAATCTGTATTGCAGGAGTCTTAGAGTCACCATTGTTAAAATTTGTAAGATTCTGGCTATAGCTTCTCTCTGCTCTCATGAATGAATGATTAAAACACAACTATAATGTAAATTATATTTAATGAGATTGCTGGCAGTGAGTAGAAATCTACCCAGGGGTTTATGTATTTATTTTTTCCCATGGGACGTGTAGAGGAGAAAGAGGCAGTTTGGGAACATGGTAATTCATGGAGGTGAGAACTGAACAACTCTCTATTAAGGAAGGCCTTGGATACTCTAGGGAAGCATAAAGATGTTGGGGAACATATGAAAATAAGTACAATTCCCCAATTTATTGTACAAATTGATTTGGAGCTCTGGAGGCATATCCATTGAAATACCAGTGAAAATGATCATTGCATAGGTTGTCAAAGCCCAACATTACAAACAAATTAAAGCAATAGACTCCATTTATTGAAAACATAGTTACATATTGTCAAATGTATAAATATGAATCAACTTAAATCCAAATCTGATAGCTAGGAGTCTGCTTACATTTAGAATCTCAGGCAAGACTAGATCTTATGTTGCAAGACTGGTTAGTTGAAGCCATAATGCAATACTTACCAACAGGGCTGGTTCATGGGCGAATGGCCAGAAGAGTTGCACAGGACTTCAAACTCCAAACGGAGTCTCATCTTTGGAGTTTAATGCCTTGCAGTGTTATCTCAAAGTTCTTAATAATTTTCTTAGAATTAGTGTTTTATAAGTGAAGTCCAATGGGGTGATAGAGTATGTGCTGGGGGTTTGGAGCTTCAGCTTCTGTGTGGTTCTGCCTCTCCATCTCATTGTCTCCTAAGGACAGGTTCTTAGCTGCTTACTCTCTGCTCATACCTAGTGACCACCACATCCTTTGGCCCCAGGCAGGGGCCAAGGCACAGTCTTAGGGAGATGTAGGTCAGGAAGTTCTTGCTCCAAGTATAGAGTCACAAGGTGAGACTGGTGCTGAGGGGGGTCTGTACTCACCATATGAATGGCCCAAGCCCAAGGATACAATAGTAAATGGCAAATGAGAGTATTACAGGTAGATACAACAGTACAAGAAAGGAAAATACTTTTTTTTCTGATATTTGAATAAATGGTGTCATGTTTTCATTTTGCAAAGAGCCCTACAAATTATGTAGCTGTCCCTGTTTACCACTTTAATATGATAGCAACTATCAATTATTTTCAAAAGTATTTTAGAATGACCCTTGACTATTTTCAGATGCCTTGATTTAATGGGTGTATGGTAGGACTTGAAACAATGTTTCTTCTTTTGTTGGTTAAACATTTTACAAACCTTTTCAGTTCTCTATTTCCGGGGAGACACACAGGTCATGTTACTGGTTCAAAATCCTAAGGCAAATGCTACTTAGGAAATTAACATTTTCACTTTTTATTTCTATGTTCCATCTTTGTGTGAACAATAAAACTACAAAATTGAAGAATGGTACATTCTTTTGAAAACAAATAATCCAAATTATATACATAAAATATATGGCCCAGTGCTATTTTATGTAACTCAGGGAAGGGACTTGGCTAATCATTTCAGATTATGTTCTGAGAACCTCAGTTTAATGTGGCAATTACAGTGGTAAAAAGAAAAAGAAGAACAAAAAACCTAGCCAACAAGACAGCATAACCTGAATAATAAATAATAAACAGCAAAAAAAAAAAGTAAATAGCAACTTCTCCTTTATGATTAAAATTGAGAAACAGGTGGAACATTATTTTGACTCCAATTCATAAACACTGTGTTCTAATGACATTCATAACAGTAAGTAATTCAAACCATTATCATTGATCTTGTTGAAATGCAAATCAGATTCCACTTATTCCCCTGATCACACTTCAATAATTCTATTTTCAGATAAAATTACACACACAAATCTTTCTAGTTTAATCCTGCTTTTAAAAAAATGTTTATTTCTTTATTTTGAGAGAGAGAGAGAGAGAGAGAGAGAGAGAAAGAGAGGAGAGAATCCCATGTTAAACATGGAGCCTGATGCAAACCGTGGGATCACGACCTGAGCCAAAATCAAGAGTCAGATGCTCAACTGACTGAGCCACCCAGGTGCCCCTGATTTAATCCTGCTTTTTGACCCAATTTAGATGCTTGTTATTCCCTCTATTTTTACCCCATTACCCGGTTTTCTTAAAAATTTTGCCTTCCACAAATACCTCAGGTTTCTTCACACTTCTCCTTCATTTGTTAAAAAAGTTTTTTTTCAATCACTGGAAGATACCTGACCAATCTTATGAGCTGGAGGTACAATATTGAGTATGTCAGACACTGCCCCTTCCTTTATAATATTTATATATACCACTGATAAATGTGGTAGATGTGTATGAAATAAAGGATGCAAATAGAATGCCTCACCTGATGAGATGTCATAGTCTGAGAAAGAAGTACTGGAGATGGTATTTGGATTAATTGTTAAATGTTAATGAGGCGAACATAAGAGAAAAACATAATTGAGGCCAAGAAAGCAACAAAAGTTAGAGGCTGAGGCAGGCTTTTTTTTTTTTAAAGAAAAAATGCCAGAGCATAACTGCATGGCCTTTTTATCTATATTTGCATCTATCACATGGCATTTTGTTTTGCACAATCAGCATTAAATATTTATTCACTACCAACTATATGCAATGCACTGTATTATATAATGTGGGTAAACTATGTAAAGGAAATGTAATACACAGCGTCCATCACAAAAACAGAAATCCCTGATAAAGTTGAGAGAGTGTTAGTTACACAGGTGAGAAGGAAAGCAGGGGTAGTGAGACAACCTGGGATAGCACCATTAGGAAATTGCTACCACACCCTGACTGCAGAGACTGAAAAGCTCAGAAGCCACAGTCTTCCACCAGGAGCTATCACCACTGTGATGCTTCCAGACAGGATCTGGTGCTGTGAGTAGAAGAGAGGTCTGTCTGCTGGTGGGGGGTGGGGGGGGGACGCTGGGGGTTCCTGAGTCAATGAGGGATAAAGGTACACTAGAAAAGCAGATAGAAATGCCATGTTTTCTCCCCTTCTCTGCTTCTGGTCTTCCACAAAAGCATTCTGTGTGAGCCCCAGAGGGGCTTGGCAATTAGAATTTGGAGGATACACAGCAACAGTTATCTAAGAGCAAAGAGGGAATTTACCAGCACCACTTTACTGATAAAACTTAATACCTAGTCAAGGAACATCATTCCTTGCTAGTGATGATTACATATACCAAGGATGCAAATTTTTTATTCCCACAGCTCTTGTTGTTACATGCACAGGAAATTTGAACCAGCATCCACAATATAAGGAAAAGTTAGCTCTAAATAAATTACAAACTATCAGATGTTTGAGGTTCAATTATTATAAGTATTTGACTATTCATATAGTCTTGACTATTCATATATGTTGAGCCATTTTTGTATATTTGAAGATGGTCCCATATCCCTTTATTTTATTTAAGTAATAAATTATACTGAGTACCTACATTGTGCCACAGATTATACAATGTGCTACAGATACGGAGATAACAAAGACCTACTCTGTTGCTGAGAAGTAGAAGTAGCAGAAGTATCTCTAAAGATAATCACAATACACCATTACTGATTAGTACAATAGTAGTCTCGAGAAAATTCTGTGGTGTCATAATGAAAAGAGTCACTATGATTGGCTAATGGTTCCAGAAAAGAAGAAAAAAATACTAGTTGGCTCTTAGAAAACAAGTAAGAATACACAAATAAGAGATGATGCCAAAATGCTTTCCAAGCTCAGGGAGTAGGACTGGCAAACATGGAGGCCAATAAGATCTTGACATGTTTTAGCAACAGATCAATTTGAGTGTGGTGTTTATAGGATTTTTCTGCAGCAGTTGAGGAAAATGAAAACTGGTCAGGAGGCTGGGTTTTGTTTACCTGTAAAGGAGTGTGCATTTTATTCTACAGGACATTTTATATACCTATTTTTATTTTGTTAAGGCACAGAAACTTTTATTTTTCTTAACAAAATCAAACGTTGAAGTCTAACATACACAATAATGAAATTGTAGCTTTTTTATTAAATGAACTTGGAGAAGTCTGTAGTTCCCTTTCACCAGTCTTTTCTTTGACATCCCAAGTTAATTAAACCTTTTAATTTATGGGAATAATTAGAAAATCATTGCTAGGCATTAGAGAGTCAGCAGATATATTTGAATAGAGAAATTCCATAATTATAGGTGTTTTTGTTTTTACAAAGAAAACTCTTATGGAAACAAAGAGGAAAAAAGAAGAGGAAGAGATCCATTTATTAACTTGTTCAATAAATATATATTTACTGAGCACTGGTCTTTTGCTAAGCTCAGTACCAAACAGTAGGAATACTAGGTGAACAAGTATTCTTGCACTTTCTGCTTTCAAGATATTAGTAAAGGAGACAAATGTAAACAAGCAGTCTCAGCATATGGTACAAAGGACTGTGTTTGGGCTAAGTTCAATGTGATTTGGGAATCTTACAGTGTCTTAAGAAATCAGGGAGACCCCTAGGGAAAGTGACATCTAGATGGAGATGGACAGAATGAGTAGGAGTTCCACTGGCACAGAGAGAGAGGTCAGAGGAGGGAGAATACCTCATATAGATGGACCGGCATATTCAACAATAGAAATAAAAAGCATAAAAACAAACAGAGACTTGAGGGAACTGCTGCTCAGAAAGAGCATACAGATTACAAAGTTGGAGACATGAGTTCAGAAAAGTAAGGAATAGCCAAATTAGGAATTCTTGTAAGTCTCATTAAGAATCAAAGAGGGGCACCTGGGTGGCTCAGTCAGTTAAGCAAGTATTCAACTTCGGGTCGGGTCATGATCTCACTGTTCCTGGGTTCGAGCCCCACATAGGGCTCTGTGTTGACAGCTCAGAGCCTGGGACCTGCTTCGGATTCTGTGTCTCCCTCTCTCCCTGCCCCTCCCCTGTTCACACTCTGTCTCTCTCTCAAAAAAAAAAAAAAAATTAAAAAATTAAAAAAATAAAAGAATCGTATACTTTACCCTTGGAGCAATGCTTTGTCATTAAAGTATTTCAAGAGTTTGGAGGCAAGAACAGTTAGTGCTACTAATGACAGCACTGTGCACATTTGCTGAGGGATTCCAATGTTTCAGAAGTAATGGTATTTGAGTCTTTAAAATTGTGTTGTTTTTATACATCAACCCACTGATTGATAGGAGATGACCTAAACTGAGGCTAGCTCCACCCAAAGCACAGATGGAAAAATGTGGTTATATAATCCCATATTCTTCACTCCCATTCTGTTTGCCTATTATTCATGAAGATAGTCTTACTCTCTATTAGTCCATTTGCTCTGGTCACTAGTATTCATTTAGGTATCTTCTATCTTTTCTTTGTCAAAAGCCCAAGTCTTCATTAGAAGATCTTATCTTTGCTGAAGTCTGATAATATTTAATGCACATCTCTGTTCTTTGTTGATACAACTGAAAATTTCACAGACTTTTAAAGCATTTACATTCAATAGAATGTGTTAAAGTATGGAGTATAGCATAAACTGAGGTTCCTATTTACTAACAGAGATTTTGAATACTTAAAAATTGAGTATGTGCTCAATAAATATTTGTTGAATGAATGAATGGTCCATTCAAATTATTTGCTATATTTCTAAAGGATGGTACATTTATTCATTCATTTAACAAATGTTTATTGGGTGCTTCCTGTATGCCATATACTCATCCAGGCACTGATTATACTACTGTAAATTAAAAAGAAGATAATTCCTGATTTCATGGTATTCTTTTATTGGAAATGAACTAGATACTATGTAAAACATGCGTATTTTTTCAGGTTGCAATTAAATTTATGAAGGAAAATAAAGGAAGAAAGTAGAGTAGGTCATGCAGAAGTGGAGGTATTCGATTTTTAATAGGGTGGTTATTGAGGGTTTCAGTGAGAAGTTCACATTTGAAAGGCAGAAAGGACAAGAAAGAATGAGATGTGTGGCATTCTGGGAAGAGTGTTTTAGGCTGAGTGAACAGGAATGCAAAAGTCTCAAAAAGTTTTGAGATATATTTGAAGAACAGAAGAGTCACTTGGGAGTGGAACAGAGGGAGAGGAAGAGGAAATGAGATCAGAGGAAGACTAGAGTTGGAGAAAGAATACTGTGTAGGATCTTGCAGGCTATTTTCAATACTTTGTCTTTCACTCTAAGTAAAATCAAAACCATGGAACTGTTCTGTGTAGATGAAGGGCATGTTCTAACGTGTAACACAATCACCCTGGATTCACTGATACAAATAGGATGCAAATAAGGAGGAAGAGAAGCAAGGACACTGGTTAAATGAGTATTACAATAGTTCTGGTCAAACACTTGATTTATCAAGGTAATAATAAGAAATTGTCAGAGGATAATGGTAATAATAAGAAATTGTCAGAGGAGTCAAAGAAAACTCCAAGATTTGGGTCTGGACAACTGAAAAAATAGGGTTTCCATATACTGAAATAAAGGGTCGGCGAGACATTTAGAGAAAAAATTAGGACATCTTTATTTTTAAATATCTCTTAAACATGCAAGAAGGGGTCATGTTGAGCAGACAAGGCTCTTAGCTAGAGATGGAAATCTAATAGTTGTCTGCTTATAAAGGCTATTTAAAGCCATGAAACAGAGAGAGATGGCCAAGAGAAGCAGTCCAAAGAAAGAATGTCAGACACTCCAATCCATAAAAGTCAAGGAGATGAGGAGAAACCAGAAAAGGTGTCTGAGAAGGAATGGACAATGATATAGGAATTAGCAGGGAGAATGTAGAGTACTTAGAGGTAAGTGAAGAAAAGTATATCTCTAAAGAAGGAATCAACACATATGTCTAATATTTCTGATAAACTAAGTAAGGTAAGGATTGATGTCTGAACATTTTATGACCTTGACAAGACCAGATGTTTTGGCTGGTAGGTAAATGCATTCTGGAATGTGTATTAGTTTTCCAGGGTTGTTTAAGAAAGTGCCACAGGGGCGCCTGGGTGGCTCAGTCGGTTGAGCGTCCGACTTTGGCTCAGGTCACGATCTTGCAGTTTGTGAGTTTGAGCCCCGCGTCGGGCTCTGGGCTGATGGCTCGGAGCCTGGAGCTTGCTTCCATTTCTGTGTCTCCCTCGCTCTCTGCCCCTCCCCCATTCGTGCTCTGTTTCTCTCTGTCTCAAAAATAAATAAACGTTAAAAAAAATAATAAAAAAAAAAAAGTGCCACAAACTGGGTGGTTTAAAAAACCCAGAAGTTTATTATCTCACAATTCTGGAGGATAGAAGTCTGAAATCAAGTGTAAGGGCCATGCTCCTTTACGATATAAGCCTTCTTTATCTCTTCCCTACTTCTGGTAGCAGTTGACATCTTTTGTGTTCCTTGACTTGGATCTACATTAGCTTAATCATATGCCTATGCTATCATATGGCATTCTCCCTGGGTAAACCTGTGTTTTCTTTTCTTTCTTTTTTAAAAATTTATTTATCTATTTTTGAGAGAGAGAGAGGAGAGAGAGAGAGAGAGAGAGAGAGAGAGAGAGAGAGAACACACAGGTGTAGAGGAGGGGCAGAAAGAGAGGGAGAGTGAGAATTGCAAGCAGGCTCCCCACTGTCAGTGCAGAGCCCAATACAGGGCTCAATCTCATGGACCCTGAGATTATGACCTGAGCCTAAGTCAAGAGTTGGATGCTTAACCAACAGAGCCACCCAGGCTCGCCTACCCCTGTGTTTTCTTATGGGAATTTTAGTTATAATGGATTAATGTCCCATCTGACCCCAGTGTGACCACACCTTAACTAATTATATCTTTAAAGGCTTTATTTCCAAATAAGGGGCTGTAGGTTAGGACTTCAATGTATCTTTTGGGGAAGGGGACACAATTCAACCCATAAAAGATTGGTTTTAGGGAGAATTATGTAAAATGGTTATGAAAACTCTTTAGTGAAGTATGCTAATAGAAGGACAGAGATATGGATGCTAGCTGAATGGAAAGTGGTGTTAACACCATATTTATTATGAACTTTTATTTGAATGTAAATTTTTTTAAAAAGTGTTTTTATATTGATGAGAAGTATCCAAGAGAAAAAATAGGGGAAAAAAATGGTGATTCTGGAGAGGGAGGGAACATTTTGGCAAAAGATGGAGGAGTTAAAGTTTGAAGCTGGTGCTCCTTTGAAGAATTTAGCTTTACATGGAGAGTTGTTCTGTTTTGTTTTGTTTTGTTTTTTAATTTAAGGAAAATGGAAAGCAGAAAGCAGAGTGGTTAAGTAAAAGTGAGAAAAGGAGTGGGGGAGGTATTGAAGGAGAAAGGGTGAGTTATAAAATTGTCCTCTGGTAGAGTAGGGAAGTGAATGGACTAGAATAAAAGGCTAGGGAAATGTTAACAATCGCCAAACAAAAGGCCTCACTGGAGTTAGTTGTCTGTCCTTGAACAGAGACCAAACTGCTAACGTGCAGTTTTCTAAAAAAACAAAACAAAACAAAATAAAAAACGGTTAGGCATTTAGGGTTACAGTTAAATGAGATTTGGTTTTGACTTTTAAAAAATTATTATGTCATTTAAAAACCAATGTATACACGATTTTAGAGGCGTGGGGGTAGGAAGTGTGGACGCCGAGGCATTGGGCACTCTGAGCGGCCCGGGAGCGCTGTCCCGAGGACCCCGCATTCCGTCGAGTCCGACTTGGGGGTCGGGAGCAAAGCTAGGGGCCAGACGCAGACCCGGAAGTTCTCGGGGCTCGTAGAGTAGCCTGGAAAGTTCGGAGGGGGCGGCCGGACGTGGACGAACTCCGCGCACGGAGACCACAGAAGTCAGCCCAGTGAGCTCGGGTCGGCGCGCCGCCTTCCGCTGCCGCCTCCCGAACGCGGCCAGAGTGCGCGGGAGGGCCGGCCGTCGCCGGGTGAGGGCTGCGTGCCGGCCGGTCCTCTAGGGCCCCGACAGGGGGTGACCCGGGCTTCCCGGGGCGCGGGCAGTCCACCGCCAAGAGACCCCTGCGGCTGAGCGGCTGAGCAGCAGCCCCGCGCTTGCGCGCCGCGCTCCTCCTTGACCTGAGGTTGGTTTTTTGGCAAGTGAGAAAGGTGAAACCATGAAGGAATTAGGAAATTAAAAGATAGGTGCTTTAAAGTGACGGTAATGAGGAAGTAGGGACTATAAGCTGGGCAGAGAAGAAAGCGAATGCATGAAAGAGGGATCTTGAAGTGTGGTAATAATATCACTGGATGTGGCTGGTATATCACAGGGGTGAGTAGGTAAGAGGAATAGGCAGAGGTATTGTCATCCTAGGAGATAAAATGCGAAACAGGATTAGGGAATATGGTGGAATGATCTTGAAGCAGCAATGTGAAAGATGGGGGTTACCAGCTCTGTCTCGCAGCCTGGTTCTAGGAAAGCTGTGAGAGAAAACAGTCATCACTTGTGGATGGTAATTAGGAAGATGAAGAAGACCCAGTGCCCTTTGAATCTTTGTGGTTAAGAAATTTTTGATGGTTAAGATGTAGAGACGGTGGGAGGTTTTTTTAGGAGAGTGCAAAGTTCTGGACTTCTCTCGACTTCTTGTGAAAGTTGGGAGAACAGAGAAGGAGCATTTATATTCCAACCGCTGTGACTCCCTCTTGGCTTATGCTAATGGAGTGTATTATGTATTTAAAAAAAATTGTATATTACAGTGTTTTGACCTCTTAAAAAATCTTTCTGGCTTGGAAGTGATGGGCTTAGAAGAGGCCAACCAGTTCTTGGTGATATCAAAGGGCCCACCCAGGATATGAAAACTAACTAGCCCAGAGCCATACCTACTCTGCTTAGCCCCTCAGGAGATAAAATCCTTCTACCTTAATCACCCAAGCCCAGGAACCAGGCAAGAGACCACACCAAAGCCCAAAACTCAGTGGAATTATTCACGCTAGCCAATTTGAAACTGTTTAACCCCTTCTGCCTTGCCTTTTTCTTGAAAACCCCAATGAAGGCTCTGGTCTAATGTTTTCCTTTGGCTCCTATCTTCTTTCTCCTGACCACCCGTCCCTACTGTTAATAGGACCTGTAAGTATAATAAACTTTTTTTTTTGAGCCTCTCCTCTGTCTCCTCTTGTTGCTGCACCTGACTGACCATGTTGTAAAAGAATATAAAACATGGGGTCAGCATGTATTCATTACATTGCTTATTTGAAAATCTAATAAACTGAAGTAAAAGAAATTTTGGACTCCACCAATTTTCAGTTTTCACATTCTGACAAGATGTCTTGGTCTGACCTAACTCAAGCACTCATTTCTAAAATAAACTCTATCAAAGGCAAAAGCCAAATGGTTGCTGTATTTTTTGTTGTATAGATAAAGATAGAGATTTGGTGTGTAGGTTATATTATATTGTCGTGATTTGTGGCCTTTAGTGTTATAAAGTGTCCTTATTTTTCTTGTATAATGCATTTTGGCCTGAGACCTACATGAGTGATATAAAGATTGAAGCTTTTGCTTTCTTATTGTCTTTATTTGCCTGATAAATCATTATCCATCCTTTTATTTTAGTCTCTTTATATCGTCTCGTGTCTCTTTTGAGTGCAACACAGATTTAAGTTTTGCTTAAAGCCGATCAGAAAATATTTCTTACAGTGGGTCTCGGTTGTACTCTATTTTTAATTTATTTTGGTATTTAGGAATATATCTGTATCTGTATATACACATATGTAATTGTTTTAGTGTTTAACTTTATATCAGTTAATTTTCATGCTACTCTAAGAACAGGGATCAAAACTTTTTCTGGAAGGGGTGGAAAGTAAATATTTTCCACTGTGTGGGCCATATAATCTCCTTGTCAGTGGCTGAACTGATATAAATCCTGTTCAAAAGCAATCATAGAGAATAAACAAATGGATATGGCCAGATTAGACAAAGGGACAGATATAACTTAGAGTCTGCTGACTTCTGCTTTAGGCTGCATTTTCTTTAGTTTCTACTGCTTGGTTTTGCATCTTAAAATGACTTGTATTGACTTATAGCTGTGATCTATTGGGAAAAAAAAATTCCGTAGATTGCTTTGGGTAGTATTGACATTTTTAACAATATTAATTCTTCTAATCCATGAGCACAGCCTATCTTTACATTTATTTGTGTCCTCTTCAATTTCTTTTGTCATGAGAGACATTATAATTATCAGTGTAATTATTAGGTCTTTCACTTCCTTGGTTAAATTTATTCCTAGACATTTTATTCTTTTTGAGCCAATTGTAAATGGAACTTTCTTTATTTCTCTTTCTGATAATATATTTTTAGTGGATAGAGATATAGCAGATTTTTGTACATTAATTTTGTATCCTGTGATTTTACTGAGTTCATTTATTAGTTCTGAAGTGTTTTTTTTTATGAAGTCTTCAGGGTTTTCCATATACAATATGTTATCTGCAAACAGTGACAGTTATACTAGTTTCTTTCCAATTTGGATGCCTTTTATATCCTTTTCTTGCCTAATTGTTTTGGGTAGGACATCTAAAGCAATGTTACGTTGAATAAAAGTGGCAAGAGTCTGCATCCTTGTCTGGTTTCCCATCTTAGAAGATAAGCTGAACTTTGACTATGATGTTAGCTGATTGGGTTGAGGTACAGTCCCTCAGTCCCCACTTTATTAAGAGTTTTTATCATAACTGGGTGTTGGATGTTGTCAAATGCTTATTTTGCATCGATTGAGATGATCATGTGACTTTTGTTTCATTTGTTAATGTGGTATATAACACTGATTGATTTACATATGTTGAACCATCTATGCTTCCCTGGAATAAAACCTACTTGATCATGGTATGTGGATTATTTAATGTATTGTTGAGTTTGGCTTACAAATATTTGGTTGAGGTATTTGCATCTATGTTAATTATGGATACTGGCCTGTAATTTTCTTTTCTTACAGTGTTTTTGTCTGGTTTTGGTATCACAGTAATGCTAATTTTGTGAGATGAGTTTGGAAATGTTTCCTCCTCTTCTACTGTTTTGGAAGAGGTTGAGAAGGATTAGTTAATAGTCTCTTATCAGCCTTTGTATTTCTCTCCTATCAGTTATAACTTCTTTCTTTCATTTCTGATTTTGAGTCTTCTTTTTTTTTCTTGGTAATTCTAGCTAATTGTATCGATCTCTTCTATTGTCATTTTAGTCTCTATTTCATTTATTTCCACTCTGATCTTTGCTATTTCTTTTCCTCTACTAATCTTAGGACTTGTTTTTTCTTTTCTACTTCCTTGAGGTATTAGGTTAGATTGTTTACTTGAAATCTTTATTTCTTTATGTAAGCTTTTATCAGTATGAACTTCCTTCTTAGGAATTGGTTTTGTTATATCTCCTGAGTTTTGGTATGTTGTATTTCCATTTTCATTTGTCCCAAGATATTTTGTGATTTCTCTTTTGATATCTTCTGTGACCCATTGAGTGTTCAGTAGCATGTCTAATCTCCACATATTTGTGACTTTTTCACTTTTCTTTTTATAATTAATTTCTAGCTTCTTACCACTGTGGTCAGAAGAGATATTTGATATAATTTCAACCTTCCTAATTTAATTAATACTTGTTTTGTTGCCTAAAATGTGATTTGTCCTGGAGGATGGTCCATGTGCACTTGAGAAGAATTTGTATTCTATTATCTTGGATGGAATGTTCTGGTGAAATCTAAGTCCATCTGGTCTAATGGGTCATTTAAGGCCAGTATTTCTTTATTGATTTTCTGTCTGATCTATCCATTGATGAAAGTGGAGTATTAACATCCCCTATTGTTATTGTATTGCCGTCTGTTTCTCTCTGTAGGTCTATTAATATTTGCTTTATATATTTAGGTATTCCTATGGTAAGTGAATTAACATTTACAAATGTTATATCTTAGTATATTTACCCCTTTATTATTATATAATGACCTTCTTCGTCTCTTATTATAGTATTTATCTTAAAGTCTGTTTTGTATGGTGTAAGTATAGCTACCCCAAACTTTCTTTTGATTTCCATGTGCAGGGAACATCTTTTTCCATCCCTGTATGTTCAATCTCTGTGTGTCCTTACGTTTGATGGAAGTCTTTTATAGGCAGCATAAAGATGGGTCTTGGGTTTTACCATTCATCCACTCTATGTCTTTTGACTGGAGAATTTAGTCTAGTTATGTTCTAGTAATTATTGACAGGTATGTTAAGTTGCTTTTGTCATTGTATTAATTGTTTTCTGGCTGTTTTGTAATTCCTGTGTTCCTTTATTCTTCTCTTGCTCCCTTCCTTTTTGTTTTGATGCTTTTCTGTATTGGTATGCTTTCTTTTGTGTACCTATTCTTGGTTTTTGCCTTGTGGTTACTATGAGGCTTATGCAAAAGGTTTGCAGAAGGCTTGTATGTTTAACAGTTTATATTAAATTGATAATAATTTAAATTTGAACACATTCTACAGGTCTATATTTTTGCTCTCCCCCACTGAATGTTTTATGTTTTATATGTCACAATCTATATCTTTTTATCTTGTATATCCATTTACACATTTTTGTTAATTATTGCATGTGTTTGTCAATACTTTTAAATTGTGCATGCAGAATTGTTAAACTTTATTATAGATACATAAATTGCATCTCAAATAAGCTGATTTAACTATTAGTGACAGGGTAAAGAATATGATAAATCATACTGGGATAATTTTTATGTATATGGAAAAATACAACTTTCATTCATCATACCATATTCAAAAATGAGTTTTAGGAGTGTTTGAGTAGCTCAGTCAGTTAAGCATCCAGTTCTTGATTTCGGCTCAGGTCATGTTCCCAAGGTTGTGAGATCAAGCCCATATATATATATGGGCTTGATTATATATATATATATATATATATATATATATATGTGTGTGTATATATATATATATATATATATATGTGTATATATATATGTGTGTGTATATATATATGTGTATATATAAATATGTGTATATATATATGTGTGTGTATATATATATGTGTATATATATGTGTGTGTGTATATATATATATATATATATATATTAAAGAGAAAGGGATAATGGTACTAGGGAAAATAATCCAGAAAGATTTTCTTTTGTGTATAACGTTTTAATGAAAGAGTTGGAGGACAGAGGTGAAAGCAAGACAGAAAGACAGGCAAGAAAAGATCTGAAGAAAATATGAGAAATATGTTACATTATGTATGTCAATGAGATAGATGTATGTTACAGGATGACTTGCCCTTTCTGTACTCTAAAATAGTAAGACTAAATAATAAGTTTTAAAAAGAAGTAAAAAGAAGCAGAAGTACAAGTAAAAATTTTGAAAACAAGTGCAGCAATTATTAGCAGAGGAACATTGATAGCCAAACATATTTATTTATTTATTCTCAAAGATTAATCCTTCTTGAAGGACAATTAATAATATAGGATATTGTCATACTATAAGTAACTACATTTTTCAGCCAGTTTCCAAAAGGAAAATAAATTTGCTATAACAAATTGTGTTTTCCAGCCATGGCCACCACAATATTTCCAGTCAGACATCACACTTACTTTCACAGACAAATGGTATCTGTGGCCCCTCCTTTTAAATCTGGAAGGGGGCTTATGACTGCTCCCACCTACAGAGTATGACAGAAGCCATACTAGGTAAATTCCAAGTCGAAGTCATATTGAAGATACAATTTCCCCTTGGATATCTCTTGAGACACATGCTTTGGAGCCTGAGAATCCATGTAATAAGGCCAACTACCTTGAAGCTGCTATGTTGCAAAATCACATAGAAATAAAGAGAGATATCCAAGGAGTCCTTAGCCATTCTGGTGCTCAGTCAAAGCTTCCTAGCTGAGGCTTTGCATCCCAGACACTGTCAAGTGAGTAGATGAGATTTTGAATGATTACAGACTACAGGCTTCAAGCTGTCCCAGCTGATTCAGAGTGGAGCAGAAACAAGTTAGTCCTGCTGAGGTGCCAGCCCAGACACCAGATCTGTGAGCAAAATAATTATTTTACACCACTAAGTTTTAGGGTTTTGTGTGCAGCATTAGATATCCAGAACATTTGTCTAAAAATGGAAGGTAGATAGAATATTTAAAAGGAAAAAAACTGTCAAATGAGGAAAGATAGTAAATTCTTTTTGATATGAGTTTCATAGGGCAGTGGACATTTTATGTTTGTATCTTTAGACAACATATAGAATGCAGAACAGGAACTTAGAAAAGAGATCTAGGGGAATTGTAGATTGGGGAGACATTAGCTCAAAAATGATCTCTCTCATGCAGGTATATATGCTGTACCTTCATATTTCCAAGAGGTGATCACTGCTGATTAAAAGTTCCAGATCATCTGGAAGGTCATATCAAACAGAATTCTTATAGTGTACTTTTGTTTATTTGTTTGCTTTCTATTTCTCATCAACATCAACCTACTTATTCAAGTTAATGTTATCAACATTAATTCATAGTTGTTCTGTCAATTTTATTTAGGCTGTGTAAATAGAAACTTGGAATGATTAAATTGATTCTTTTTTTTCCTTGCACAAAAGAGGAAGTTGTTTAATACGACTGTTTTTATTTTAATTTAATTTTAAAAGTGTGGTCCAAATAGTCTCTGAAGACCTACCAGATTAGGAGCCATAATGCAAACATTCATGAGTCATAGAAAGATATCCCCCTTAAAGATACACATATCTATAAGGGAGAGTAAGACACTTCAACATAAAACACACATTATTTAAATAAATAAAATATGGAGAAGGCTATGGCAAATGTTGCAATACCATAGAAATTCAAAATGATAATATCTGACTGCAAGTCAATGGAGGAAGCTTTTCCATGGTATTGACCTATAAATATATACACATTGTTGATAGACCAAGAGAATATTTTAGCTAGAGTAAACATTTTAGATAGAACATTTTAAGTAGAACTTGTGCACACTCATAAACTTGAAAAAGCACAGAGCATAGCCAGATACACTGTGCAGTTGAATTTACTTTGATAAGTATATGCATTCCAAGGTAAGAATATTGGATTTTATCTTTTGATAAAATGGCTTTTGATGATTTGAAGATAGAGTTGGCATGATAAAAACCGTATGTTAGAAATTTGTACTTTTCTATTAAGGATAAATCTGAAATCTAGAAATCTGAAATGTACATATATGTCTGTGCATATATACATATATATGTATATATACATGCAAATATATATATATATATATATATATATATATATCTCCAACTAGTGAATTCATATTTGAGAATATAAGTGGCATATGGTATACTTTTAGTTTAAGATGATGGAGTAAAGATTTCTTGTCATCTCCTAAATAGAGCTGGTAAAAATAATAATAACAAAAAAACAAAACAAACAACAAACTTGATTTTAACCAGACTTGGGAAGCCCCAGTGCCTGCAGCATCAATACATGAACAAATATATTGAAAGAACATCTCAGACTTTGGCCAGATTCACCAGGCAAGTAGATTTTCTAAACCACAAGGCACAAACTGAGGAGTGAAAACCAACTTATTTTAAACAAACATATCACAGCGTAGAAGCTCGTCGTAGAAATCTCCTGAATTTTGATTGACAATGCTTATGTTAGAGGAGAAGCTAGAAATCATGCAGACATTCCATCACTGCAAAAGCTAGCTTTTAGTGTGACAAATTAGAGGAGAAACTATGGGTTGCAAACAGCCTTGCTGCTGCCAATATTTGTCAGCTGAAGTTAAGTAAAAACTTAATCATTTCACACACACACATATACCTTCTCTCCCTCCCTCACCCTGGGAGAATGGTTTTGGCTGTCTAGAATACATTCATTTTTCTCCTCAAAAGGACACTTCGGGGTGTGTGTATGCATGCATGTGTGTGTGTGTGTGTGTGTGTGTGTGTGTGTGTGTGTGTGTGTTTCATTTGTAGTCTCTGTGGTCCAGGTAAAGCTAATTCCATCCTTGACTTTAGAGTTGAGAATAAAAGCCTGGCATCTCCCCACGCCCCTAGACATTGTTATTTGTTTAGGAATGACCTGTCACTCAACGGAATAAATAAATAAGATTGAATTTCAGAAATTTTGGAAGTGAAAGCTAGGAAGTAAAATACTTTCCCTTTTTTATCTTGTGAGTTTCTTGTATCACTTGGGATTTTATTATTTCCATATACCAGATATTCAACTATAGTTTCTTAAAGTTTATTTTTCTTTTGTGATTACTAGAGCATAAGAGAAAACAAGTTGAGTGCAAGCACAGTCATTACAGGATATTAGGAACCTAGGCTCTCTTCAGCTCCATTCTCTGTTCACCCCATTATGTGGCTCTTTTTGTCACAAAATGTTTGCTCCATCTGTAGGCAGAAAGAAGGGGGGAGGGCAAAGAGCTAAGATCTGGGTCAACTCAATCTATTCAGTTACTCCAGGAAAATAGTATCATTCCTGGATCACATCCAATAGAAATTTTCCATTTCATTTTAAGAACTGGCTTGTATGGTCACTTCTCACTATCACAATCTGGGAACACAAATAGTGCTCAACTGGACACATTGCAGCTCTGAATGTGCTTCCATTAGTAAAAGAGAAAGAGAAAATAGATATTGGATAGTTAATGCATTTTCTGCCAAATTTGGTAAGAGGAGCATTAAAGCCTAGAACTCCTGGAAATAGAAGCAGGAGTCCAGAAGAAAATATTGCTGAGAGACTGCTTGTTGCAGGCAGGCTTGGTCCCAGGACCCAGAGAGGGGATCTCACGGGACCAGCCAAGAGGGTCTTGGGCTTCATGCCGGATAGATATCAAACACGAGCTGGAGGAAGTAGAAACAGAGTTTACAGGATAGTGTAGATGACAGTAGCAGATGGAGTGCCTGGGAGATGCAGAAAAGAAAAGAGACTGAGTCTTGTTGTTGCTTGGGACTAGGGGTTTATATTGGAAAAAGATCTAGGATATGTGTTCCTTCAGGAATCCAGGGTAGGACACAATTAAAGGTGAGTGTTAGGTAAACAATAGGTGTTATTCTGTAAATTACTAAAGGTAGGGGTATTGATGCCAGTGTCAACTGCGGTTGGTTTGAAGCTAATGTCCTGGAATGTTTTGGGGATCTGTCTCTTAGGTGTTATCAGGTGTTTGGGGCCTAGGATAAAACTCAAAGCATAATTAACTTTCTTGCATCCCCCTTGAAGTGTGAGCATAGCTTCTTTGATTTACTTGGAGGCAAAATATGGAACATAAGTAAATGAGACATTATAGAAAAACAGCAGAGATGGAGTCTTTCTAGAAGGGACATCCTTCTGCTTCCCTACCTCACTCCAACTCCATCCAAGTTCTGATAACTCTCTTTGATATTCTGGCTCCTGTGTGCTGGTCAGCCCTACCTTGGAATTTTCAGACCCTGAATAAGAGGAATTCAGATGATTCCTTAATCCAGTTGAGTGTGTGTGTACGTGTGTGTGTATTTCTTTGCGATTGAATAGGTCCAAACATACCCAGCAGACCAATGATGAAACTTCTGGATATACCAGAGTTGTGTAAGGGCACCCTGGAGATGCTCATGAGAAAATGACAGTGGCTTAAGTTCAATGTCCCTGGGTTTTAATCTGCCATCACCCTAATTCACCATTCCACGTTCTTGTTTATTGTAAACTTTTACAAGGAGCTTGTCTAGGAAAAGGTTTTCAGATTCATAAGAAGAAATAAAAAGCAGTGTAATGGGCCTTAGGCGAAAGTAACTGAAAATAAAATATGAAAATGGACTTAGCATGCAAAAGATATTTGTGAACATACTAGAAACATGCTAGAGATTATAGCATAAAAGCAGGGGAAATTTGGTGTACACATTTTGTCATTGTATTGATAACATAGTGAGACACAGGACTTAAGAAAAAGTAAGACAATGCAAAGAATTTAAAAAAGTATGTGGCAAAATTAATATATATTTACATATAAAGGAGAAAAATATCACAGAAATAGAGGTTGCATGGGAAGTAGATACAGGGAAATGTATTCTCTGAAAAATGGGGAGATAAAGGAGATAATTAAGAAAATTAAGCCAAGTGAAATATAAGAGAAAAGTTGTAAAAAAAGAAAAAGGTTTTGAAAGAAAGTAATAAGTACGTATAATAGAAAAAAGATGATTTAATGTATGCCTTATTGTTGACCCTTATAAAGAAAACAAAATAAGTAGAATGGGATAAATGAAAGCAGAAAACAAATATTTTCCAGAGAGATAATTTAAGAAAACTTGCATAAAATAAATGAAAACTTGAAGCTACATACTGAAACTACAAGTTGTGTTTAGAAAGAAAGAATATGCAGATCAATTAACATAAATGTATATCAAGAAAAATCATTTTTATGTCACTCAGAGAGAAAATTCAATTTGTCTATAAGTTGGAATAAGGCTGGCCTCAGAACCCTTTTGTAACAACATGACAATTAGAAAATGAAGAAGTATTGTTTCAAAATCATCAGGGAAGTAAAGGGCAATTCAAGAATTTTAGATTGAGCTGAAATCTTACTCAAGCATGAAGGCAACAGAAAACTAAAAATTTA
Source organism: Panthera uncia (assembly GCF_023721935.1). Classification (NCBI taxonomy): domain Eukaryota; kingdom Metazoa; phylum Chordata; class Mammalia; order Carnivora; family Felidae; genus Panthera; species Panthera uncia. The sequence goes on from NC_064810.1 coordinate 37,949,498, forward strand.
GGAAACATGGCCCTTAGTAAGCCAATTTATTTTATTTGTTAAATATAATTTATTGTCAAATTGGCTGACTTACAGTGGGTAAAGTGTGCTCTTGGTTTTGGGGGTAGATTCCTGTGGTTCATTGCTTACACACAACCCCCCAGTGCTCATCCCAAGTACCCTCCTAGATGCCCATCACCCATTTTCCCTGCTCCCCTCCCCCCATCCACCCTCAGTTTGTTCTTTGTATTTAGGAGTCTCTTATGGTTTGCCTTCCTCCCTCTCTGTTTGTAACTATTTTTTCCCCTTCCTTTCCCCCATGGTCTTCTGTTAAGTTTCTCAAGATCCTCATATGAATGAAAGCACATGATATCTGTCATTCTTTGACTGACTTATTTCACTTGGCAAGCCAATTTATAGGGCAAGCTTCAGCAAAGAAGTGAACTGGGAAACTTGATAAAATAAGTGAATTTTAAAATGTTTGTAAATACCAATTAAGCAACCACAATTATGACAATTAAGGTAACAGTGGAAGAAACAAAATTATACATAGTGGTGATATTTACGTAATACAAGACAATAAAATCCAGGAATGTCAGGATAGAAATAAAGTAAGTGATGGGATGAAGCCATTGGGGCTGTGGAGAAGGTGGAGGGAACACAAAGAATATAAAGACATCTTAACATCATGGTTAAGTGTAGTTCTGGTGTCAGACTTAGGTTGAAAGCCTTGGTTCTGTCCCTTGTCAGCTCTGTGGCCTGCTACTTCACATCTGCATATAAAGATGTGTCATACTGTTCTTACTGCATACAGTTCCTAGCAACATTAATCAGTCAGGTGTTTGTGGAATACTTAGAACAGTGAATAGCACATGTTATCCCCTGGAAGAGTAGCTTTTAACCACAAATATAAGGTCATGTTTAATAAGAGCTCAGTCTGTAAGACTATCTGGGTTCACATCTCAAGTTCACATCCAGTTCTTCAGAAAAGAGAGTCTAAAGTTCCGGTTTTACTTCTTACTCTCTTGGAGTCTCTGAAATGGAAACAGACTTAAACTACTCCATTGATATGAATTAAACTAATCCTCTCCAATTTGGCATAAAGAAGTGACCACACAATTCTTTTTTAAACTGCATATCTGCTTTTGTTTCCCTTGCCTCCAGAGACATGTCTAGTAAGAAGTTGCTGCGTATGAGGTCAAAGAGGTTGTTGCCTGTTTTCTCCTCTACGATTTTGATGGTTCCCTCTCTTACAGTTAGGTCTTTCATCCATTTTGAGTTTATTTTTGTGTACAGTGTAATAAAGTGGTCCAGGTTCATTCTTCATGTCGCTCTCCAGTTTTCCCAACCCCATTTATGGAAGAGAACTGTCTTTTTTCCATTGGATATTCTTTCCTGCTTTGTTGAAGATTAGTTGGCCCTACATTTTTGGGTCCATTTCTGTGTTTTCTGTTCTGTTCCATTGATCTATGTGTCTGTTTCTGTGCCAGTACCATACTGTCTTGATGATTACAGCTTTGTAATACATCTAGAACTCCGGAATTGTGATGCCTCCAGCTTCAGTTTACTTTTTCAGGATTGCTTTGGCTATTCAGGATCTTTTTTGGTTCCGTACAAATTTTAGCATTGTTTGTTCTAGTTCTGTGAAGAAGGCCGGTGTTATTTTGATAGGAATTGCATTGAATGTGTAGTTTGCTTGGGTACTATTGACATTTTAACAATGTTTGGTCTTCCGATCCATGAGAATGGAATGTTTTTCAATTTCTTTGTATCTTCTTCAGATTCTTCCATAAGCTTTCTATAGTTTTCAGCATATAGGTCTTTTACCTCTTTGGTTAGTTTATTACTAGGCTTTTTATAGTTTTCAGTGCCAGTGTAAATGGGATTGATTCCTTGCTTTCTCTTTCTGCTGCTTCATTATTGGTGTATGGAAATACAACTGATTTCTGCATGTTGATTTTATATCCTGTGACTTTGCTGAATTCATTTATCAGTTCTAGCAGTTTTTTTGGTGGAGCCTTCAGGTTTTCCACATAGAGTATCATGTCATCAGCGAAGAGTAAAAATTTGACTTCTTCCTTGGTGATTTGGATGTCTTTTATTTTGTCTTGTTGTCTGATTGCTGAGGCTAGGATTTTTAACACTTTGTTGAACAACAGTGGTGAGAGTGGACATCCTGTTGTGTTCCATACTTTAGGGGGGAAAGCTCTCAGTTGTACCCCACTGAGGATGATATTAGCTGTGGGTCTTTCATATATGGCTTTTATGATATTGAGGTATGTTCTTTCTATCCCTACTTTCTTGAGAGTTTTTGTCAAGAAAGGATGCTGTATTTTTTCAAATGATTTTTCTGCATCTATTGAGAGGATCGTGTGGTTTTTATGCTTTTCTTTAGTAACGCGATGTATCATGTTGATTGATTTGTGCATATTGAACCACCCCTGCAGCCCAGGAATAAATCCTGCTTGATCATGGTGAATAATTCTTTTAATGTATTGTTGGATTTGGTTTGCTAGTATCTTCTTGAGAATTTTTGCATCCATGTTCATCAGGGAGATTGGTTTGTAATTTTCCATGTGAGTGGTGTTTTTGTCTGGTTTTGGAAACAAGGTAATGCTGGCCTCATAGAATGAGTTTGGAAGTTTTCCATCCATTTCTATTTTAGGAACATCTTCAAAAGAATAGGTATTAACTCTTCTTTAAATGTTTGGTGGACTCAACACCCCAAAAAACAAACAATCCAGTGAAGAAGTGGGTTAAAGACACTTTTCCAAAGAAGACCTCCAGATGGCTACCAGACACATGAAAAGATGCTCACCATCACTCATCATCAGGGAAATACAAATCAAAACCACAATGAGATACCACCTCACAACTGTCAGAATGGCTAAAATGAACAACTCAGGAAACAGCAGATGTTGGTGAGGATACAGAGAAAGGGGAATACTTTTGCACTACTGGTGAGAATGCAGATTGGTGCAGCCACTCTGGAAAAATTATGGAGGTTTCTCAAAAAGTTAAAAATAGAACTACCCTATGACCCAGCAATTGCACTACCCAGCATTAATCCAAAGGATACAAAAGTGCTTATTTGAAGGGGCACATGCACCCCAGTGTTTAATAGCAGTGCTATCAATAGTAGCCAAATTATGGAAAGAGCCCAAATGTCCTTCAACTGATGAATGGATAAAGATGTGGTGTGTGTGTGTGTGTGTGTGTGTGTGTGTGTGTATGCAATGGAATATTACTTGGCAATCAAAAAGAATGAAATCATGCCATTTGCAACCTTGTGGATGGAACTAGAGTGTATTATGCGAAGCAAAATAAGTCATAGAAAAATAAATATCATCTGATTTCACTCATACATGGAATTTAAGAAACACAAAAGATGAACATAGGGGAAGGGATGGAAAAATAAGATAAAAACAGAGAGAGAGGCAAACCATAAGAGACTCTTAAATACAGACAATTTAATTTAAACACAGAGGGTCACTGGAGGGGAGGTTGGTGGGGAGATGGGATAAATGGGTGATGGGCATTAAGGAGGCCACTTGTGAAGAGCACTGGGTGTTATTTGTGAGTGATGAATCACTAAATTCTACATCTGAAACTAATATTACACTGGATGTTAATGAACTGGAATTTAAATAAAAACTTGAGAAAGAAGAAAAAAAAACAAGAAATAACAAGTCTTTAAGAGGGTGCACAGAAAAGGGTGCAGATGCCTTGTGCACCGTTGGTGGGAATGTAAATTGATGCAGCCACTGTGGAAAAGAGTATGGAGGTTCCCCAAAAAACTAAAAATAGAAATAGCATAAAAAAAACTGCATGTCTGTATATGTGCATTCTGTTTTTTTTTAACGATATAAATATCTTTGCCTTATATTACCGTGAAGCATGTCTCCCCACCCATTTGCAATGCTCAGTATATCTTTCAATGTTATATCATGTTCTCCTGGATATACTGTGATTTATTTTGCTATGATCCTTTTTTTGAGACCTTCAGTTTTTATTTTAAAGAATGTTGTGATAAATAATTTTAGTGAAATTTTTAAGTCCATTTATTCTTATTTCATTTGAATAAATTCTTAGAAGTAGACTTGTCTCAGAGGAATTATTTGACTGTTGATAATTTTAAAATATTCATGAAAGTTATAGCAACTTACGTTCCCATTTGCCCTGAGAGTTTCTGTGTATACCTCTGTCAATGACCAATATCAGCATTACTTTTTAAGTTGACAGTGACTTCTTATTGCTTTATTTTGCATATCATTTGTTACTTGTGAAACCATATAAAATGTTAAACACAGGATTTGGGAACCAGATTTTTTTACATTTAGATCCTGGATTTGCTAATTTCTCACAATGTGTCCTTAGGTAATTTAATCTCACTGATTCTCAGTTTCTTTATCTGTGAAATAGGAAAATTACGGTGCCTTGCCCAAAGCATTTTTAGAAGCTTTTACTGATAATGTTGCATGTTGAGTTTCTTGTACATAGTATATAATTAATCTGTGTCTAATGTAAATGTATCATTCATATATTAAGATAGATATATTTTAGGTAAAGAGCTTTTAATGAGGTGGTTATCATACTCTCTTCTCTGTTATTTTTTTAATTCTTATTTTTTTGGTGGTGGATTGTACATGCAAGTTGACCTCCAGGAAATTTGCCTGCCACCTTCTAGCTTTCAGTTTGCTGAGACTGTTTTTGCCCTGTGGTCCCCAGGAAAGCGGCTTTGGAAAACTTTCTCAGTGCCAACTAGTGGTTGTCATTTCACATCTGCACCTAGCCTGCTCTTTTCCCTCTGCTCTCTCCCTGTAGTTCTGCTTTCTCTGGGAGGGCAGCTGTGAGTATGGCCTTGCTGTCTTCTTTCTATCTGATCCCATCTGTAATGTGTCTAATGGAAATTAATCCACATTCCTAGCAGGTGTATGCTATTATTTCCTAGTTCATGATTCAGATGCAGGTATCTCTCTTCCAGGATTGGTTCATGAAGAACTTATATTCATGTTGATACCTTACCTGGAGTTAATCTAGGAAACATATTCAGACAATCAATATTTATAAACATTGGTTTTGTCAACTTATTTATGTATTCCCCTCCAGGGAAACAATTAATTTGGCATGAATTCTTCAGATGTTCTTGGCTAACATCCAGGTGTTTAAAAATAAATAGATAAAAATACGCAAAAGCATGTTTAATTTGTGTCATCTTTGAACTCACTTATATGTACTCTGTTTAACTGAGCACTCTATTGAATGTAAATCTTTTATTACTTTTGTTTTTCTTTATCAGAACTAGAAAGTAATGCTCTCGTTAGAGATTTAGTTCTCTACCCGAAAGTGCCTCCAACTGAGGAAACAGTACACTGTGAAACATGATGTGGTTTCTAACAAATTGCTAATTAATATCTGTTGCTTCATATTTGTGTGATGAATGAGAAACAAAAATACTGAAACTTTATTCAAATATCACAATTATTATACATAATATAAGGTTTACTTCTTTATCTCTTTTTCCAATACTGTTTTGTAACCTGTACATGCTTTATATAAGAGGGGGGAAAGAACATCTTTGAATGGAGTAGAAAAATGAAATCTGAATTTTGGAAGATAGGTATATATAAGCACATTGCTTTTGTATCTCTAAAAGCTTCAACTGCTTTTCAGAATGCTGCTTTACTAAATCAAAGTAAAAGCATATCCTTTTTGTGAACCCTCTATATCAGGGTTGAACAAGCAAAACCTATTACCTACTAGTACAATACTTTTACCCAATATTTTTGGTTAATTTTTTCCAAACTGCACCTGTAAAAACACATGATAATTGAGTATAGTTTCTGTACTAAAGAGGAAAGTTTACCAAAAATGCATTCTTGCATTCTTTTTCATTTCCAATTAGCTTGACCTTTTTCAATTGAGCTTAAAGAATACCATCTTCCTTCTATCCCCTGAATCCCTTGAATTATAAGCATACATAGAATAGAATAGAATAGAAAGGAAATCAGTTTACGCACTTTATAATCTTGCTACTTAAGTTTAGTACATGGGCCAGTTGCATTGGTATTACCTACAAACTTTTAAAAATGCAGAATTTCAGTCTATGTTTCCAATATACTGAGCTAAAATGTGCATTTTAAAGTCATGATCATATGCTCATTAAATTTTGCACTACCAATATCTTATCCTTATTAGCCGTTTTCACTTTATAACTTCTTCTTGCTTATGTCCCACCCAGTATTGAGGTTGCTTTGAAAAAGGTTACCTAAAATCCCGTATTAATCAAATCCACTTTTTCTATAGGTCACCTCTTCTTCCAGCCTTTTTTCCAATATATTTCAGTGTCTGCAACATTTCTTCCTAACGTTTTCCTTCCTGAGTCTTTTATGGTAGTAGTGGGACTTCTCTGTCTTCTCTTGGAACTGCATCTCGTTTGTCCCCATTCCTTCTTTCTAACATAGACGACAGGAACACTCCAGTATTTTGGATTTGCTATCATTTTTATTCTATTCCTTGTAAAAATGCAATCATTCTTAAAACTTGGATATTTAATTTGATGACCTGACTTCCAAATCTTTATATCTCTGGACTGCATTTACCTCATGAGATCTCTTTTATCTTTTTTTTTTTTTAATTTTAATGTTTGTTTTTGAAGTTTATTTTTGAAAGAGAGAGAGAGACAAGCATGAGAAGGGGAAGGGCAAAGAGAGAGGGAAACACAGAATCCAAAGCGGGCTCCGGGTTCTGAGCTGTCAGCATAGAGCCTGATGAACCCACAAACCATGAGATCATGAACCTGAGCTGAATTTGGATGCTTAACCGACGGAACTTCCCAGGAGCCCCAAGGTGTCTTTTATCTTAAAACAGCTTGAGGAGCACCCCAACGTGGGCATCTTCAAGGTCAATGGGTATGAACTTGAACTCAGACTTTCCTTCCCAAACTACTTTGGCTATTAGGCAAAATGTCATAGTTTATTACTCAATACACCATAAATTCCTTAAAGTGGTGGATTAATTTAATCTATTTAGCACCTTACAATTTGAAGGAATACAAAACAATTACCATATAGTTCACCTGACTAACCAGATCCTTGCATTCAAATGTCTATTTAGTTCCATTCTACCAAATTGGTTCTTAGGAAATTCTGGTGGGGTTCTTTAAATTAGGGTTATTTTTTTTTAAGTTTATTTATTTTGAGAGAGAGAGAGGGAGCAGAGAGGGGCAGAGGGGTGGGGGGAGAGAAAGAGAATTGCAAGCAGTCTTCACACTGTCAGTGCTGAGCTCTGTGTAGGGCTTGAACTCACAAATGGTGAGATCATGACCCGAGATGAAATCAAGAGTTAGACGCTTAACTGACTCAGCCACCCAGGTACCCCTAGCATTATTATAACAACACAGGAAAGGGTTAAACTAAAATCTCCCTATAGAAAAAAAAAAAAAACTATATGGAGAATGCCAAAGAGCTACCTCACATACATGTGAATTACATATACCTGTATTTCCATGTCTATGTATTTGTCTTAAACTTTCTATCTTTCCATCTATTAAAAAAAAAGCCACTACTGGAATGTGCCATTGTGATTATAATAATATCCTCTTTGAGGACTTGGTGGAAGTGTTTGCCAAAAATTATAGATGAAGTATGTATACACTATTCATGGTACAGATCCTTTCTTCATTTATTGTCATATTATTTCCTTGTTTACTCATCTTTCTAAGTGTTACATTTATATCATCTATTTTTTTTTTGTATATATAATTTATTGTCAGATTGTCTAACATATAGTGTATAAAATGTGCTCTTAGTTTTGGGGGTAGATTCCTGTGGTTCATTACTTACATACAACACCCAGTGCTCATCCCAAGTTCCCTCCTCAATGCCCATCACCCATTTTCCCCTCACCCACCCCCCCATCAACCCTCAGTTTGTTCTCTATATTTAAGAGTCTCTTATGGGTTTGCCTCCCTCTCTGTTGGTAACTATTTTCCACCCTTCTCTTCCCCCATGGTCTTCTGTTAAGTTTCTCAAGATCCACATATGAGTGAAAACATATGTTATCTGTCCTTCTCTGACTGACTTATTTCACTCAGGATAATACCTTCCATTTCCATTCACGTTGCTACAAAAGGTCATATTTCATTCTTTCTCATTGCCAAGTAGTATTCCATTGTGTATATAAACCACAATTTCTTTATCCATTCATCAGTTGATGGACATTTAGGTTCTTTCCATAATTGGGCTATTGTTGAAAGTGCTGCTATAAATATTGGGGTACAAGTGCCCCTATGCATCAGCACTCCTGTATCCCTTGGGTAAATTCCTAGCAGTGCTATTGCTGGGTCATAGGGTAGATCTATTTTTAATTTTTTGAAGAACCTCCACACTGTTTTCCAGAGTGGCTGCACCAGTTTGCATTCCCACCAACAGTGCAACAGGGTTCCCGTTTCTCCACATCCTCGCCAGCATCTGTGGTTTCCTGAGTTGTTAATTTTAGTCACTCTGACCAGTATATCACCCATGTTAAGAAAAGTTGGGCTTTTCTTTTTTGGGAGGTTAATATGCAGCTCACAGGGAAATTTTGGTTTCTTTAATGGCCCCAAATTAAAAATAAATTCAGAATCCAATAGCTGTATTTCTGTAACTTTTTCTGTTAAAGTATGTGCATGTGAGTGCAGGTCCAGTGAGTGTCTCATACATCAAAGTGCTTGCAATGCAGTGGAGGCTGAGATCAATGGAAAAAGAGAACAGGTTTTGGACTTGACTTAAGTATCTGTGCTCCGCTAATTGTCTTTGTGGACTGGATAAGTAATTTAACCTTCTTGAGCTCCATTTTTTACCTGTAAAATGTTGTTGCACATACTTTGTGGGAGTGTTTTAAATAGTAAATAATGGTATTAAACAGTAGTTAGTAGCATAGACTTTAGGGATTAGCCAGATCTCAGTGGAAAACTTAGTTCTACTGACTACTTCCTACATAATCTTGTGCAGCTTCTAAATGTGTCAGTTTCTGCATTGATAAAATAGTGATAATAATTCCTCTCATTAGGTTACTGAAACTATTAAACAAGGTAATATATGTTGAACTCCCCCCAATTTTTTATAGTCTTAAACAGTACCTGTAATTATATTAACTTCTAAAAGGTGACCAGTTTGTCATTTTGTTTGTTTGTTTCATCATTTCCTAATAATTTCCTTACCTTTGCTGTGCTATTTAGATTGGGTTTAGGAACTCTGGTTTCTTCAAGTGCTTGTGTTGCTAACTTCTAGTTATGTGTCAATATTATCTGTGAACTTTATTTTTTCATTGATGGAATTGGGATCATAATGCTCTGATGAGATAAACCATGTAAATGTGCTGTGACAACTCTAAAATGATACAGAATATGAGTCACTAAATTGTAGATTATATCGGCCATCTAATTCATTCTACAAATATTTATTGAATGCATAACAAGTTCTAGGTTTTGTGTTGGACACTCAAGAATGATACATACAGGCTCTGCTTTAAGGGATTCACAAATCTGTGGATGATACAATCATATATGTAACAGCTGCAGTACTGTGATGTATTCATGACGGGAGTAGGCACAGTATGACTAAAAGATGATCTTTCATTGAGTAGCACCAAAATTTACTTTTCTGAATTTTACATGAAAATATTGTGATCGAAGATTGATAATTCTCCTTTTAATGATCAACTCCCATTTTGCCTATGTGGTTGTTAATTTTATGTGTGAACTTGACTGGGCCACAGGGTGCTCAGACATTTTGCCCAACACTGTTCTGGATGTGTGTGAGGGAATTTCTGGACGAGATTAACATTTGAAATTGGTAGACTGAATAAAACAGATTGCCCCCTAGGGGAGTCTGGGTGGCTCAGTTGGTTGAGCTTCTGACTTTAGCTCAGGTCATGATCTCACAGTTCACACGTTCGAGCCCTGCATCGGGCTCAGTGCTGACAGCTTGGAGCCTGGAGCCTGCTTGTGATTCTGTGTTTCCCTCTCTCTTTTCCCCTCCCCTGCTTGTACTCTGTCTGTCTCTCTCAAAAATAAATCAACATTAAAAAAAATGTTTTAAACAGATTGCCATCCCTAATGTGGGTGGGCCTCCTCCTATCAGTAGAAGATCTGAATACAACAAAAAGGCTAAGTAAGAGGTAACTTATCTTGCTTGACTAAATGAGCTAAGACATTACTGTGGTGTTGAGGTTTGAACTGAAATATTGGTTCTTATTGAGTCTTGAGCCTGGCAGATTTTGGACTAGAACATGTACCATCCCCTATCCTGTATCTCCAGCTTGCTGCCTACAGATCTTGGACTTCCTAGCCTCCTCCATAATCACATGAGCCAATTCCTTATAATAAATTTGTGTATACATACACACATGTATATGTACACACACACACACACACACACACACACACACACACACACACACAGACTTGATTCTCTTTCTCTGGAGAACTTGGATTAATTCATCCCATTTTTAAATTAAAAAGTTTTTAATGTTTATTTATTTTTGAGACAGAATGAATGAGTGGGGAGGGCAGAGAGAGAGAGAGACACAGAATCTGAAGCAGGTTCCAAGCTCTGAGCCATCTGAGCCAAGCTCTGAGCCAGATGTGGGGCTCAAACCCACAAACCGTGAGATTGTGACCTGAGCCAAAGTTGGACACTTAACCGACTGAGCTACCCAGGCACCCTTAATTTATCCCATCTTTAACCCAGATCTCTTATTGTGTTTCTTGTCTAACTTCCCTACCCTCCTACCATATGGTCAGATTCGTTAAATGACTGAATCAAAATAAAATGTTTTCATAGACAATCCAGATAAAACTCTTTCTTTGGGAGCTAGGAGGCTGTAGAACATGAGAAAAAGTGACGTGTGTCCTAGTTACTGAGTATGTTTGTTCAATTTTTTTTTCAACAAAACACCTTCAAGCCCTATGCCATTCTCAACTCTACTGGTATCTTGTAATTTGTCCTTTCATCTATTTCTGTCCACAAAATGATGACCTTTATCTTTAACTTCAAAAGACGTATTCCTAACTTAGTTCAACCCCCAGGTAAAAATTACATAGAATCTGCTAAACTACCACTGATGTGAGAAACACTGATGCAAAGCTATTAGCTTCTTAGTCATATCCTTTTATTATCATGTTTGTCTTCATGGTTCAAAAGATGCCAAATGCAAACTTTACAGCAGTGGCTGACAGAGAGATTCTTTGCCAAAAGCAAAATAGTTCAAGTAAGTTGTAAAATCTGCATGGTCAAATTGAATTCAAGAGAAAGTTTGACTAACTCCTAGAGGCAGTAATTAATTTTATTAGGAGAAAAAATGCCACCAATTTAGTCTGTCAGTCATAATGTGTAATTTCATTGAAATGCTTAAAAAGTTACAGTATATACACCTTGGTTCTATGTGAATTCTCAAGTAGTTAATGACAGTAGAACACAGACCACGTACTAGCAGTTAACTGGGTATGAGATAGGTAAGGAAATACAGATGTATCTAAGACTATATTGTCTAGGCTTAGCCACTAAGCAAAATTTTCCAAAGGGTCTCCCTGAGGACTAATATATACAGGAATACATTTAACACACATCTTTCCTTAAATAATATATGATGTTTTTGAGCACTAACTGTGCTTCAAGTTTAAAATCACTATCAAAAAATAAGAAAAGAAAGTCATATAAAACTGAAGTTGGGAAAAAGAAAAAGTAAGAGAGAAAGAGAAGGAAAGAGAGGGTGGGAGGAAGGAAGTAAAACTTTGTGTAAAGGTGTACTTCATTTGCACATTATTCCTGCAGTGTTAATTATTAATTGTGCGTGTGACTGTGTGTGTGTTCATTGCACAAAGAATAGAACACTGAACTGAAAATGAGTAACCTTGTCACTAGAAACGAGGGTTTGGGCTAGACAATATCAATATCTCTAACAGATCCAAAACTAATTATCTTTCAGTATGTAAAACCTTATTAATACAGAAATGAATTTCTTTTCATATCTTTGCTTAGACTGATGAATTTCAAATAATTATATGACCAACAAAGTTCATTTTTATGACTTTATTTTGACTTTTCTTTAATTTAAATTTTAGTTAACATACCATGCAGCGTTGGTTTTGGGAGTAGAATTCAGTGATTCATCACCACATACAGCGCCCAGTACTAATTACAAGTGCCCTCCTTAGTACCCATCACCCATGTAGCCCATCTATCTCCCACTCATCTCCCTCTCTCAACTGACAGTTTTGTCTCTATCATTAAGAGTCTCTTGTGGTTTGTTCACCTCTCTTCTCTCTCCCTGCCCTTCCCATATGCTCATCTATTTTGTTTCTTAAATTCCACATATGAGTGGAATCATGTTATTTATCATTATCTCATTGACTTATTTCATTTAGCATAATACCATCTAGCTGTATCCATGTCATTGCAAATGGCAAGATTTCATTCTTCTTGATCACCAAGTAATATTCCAATGTATATATACATATCTTTATACATTCATCAGTTGATGGACATTTGGGCTCTTTACAGAGTGTGGCTATTGTTGATAGCACTGCTATAAACATTGGGTTGCACGTGCCCGTTTGAATCAGTATTTTTGTACCTGTTGGATAAATACTGAATAGTGCAATTGCCGGATGATAAGTAGTTCTAATTTTACTTTCTTGAGGAACCTCCATACTCCAGGATGGCTGCACCAGTTTGCATTCCCACAGGGCAAGAGGATCGCCTTTCTCCTCATCCTCGCCAACACTTGTTGTTTCTTGTGTTGTTAATTTTAGCCATTCTGACATTGGGAGGTATCTCATTGTGGTTTTGATTTGTATTTCCCTGATGATGAGTGATGGTGAGCATCTTCTCATGTGTCTGTTAGCCATTGGATGTCATGTTTGGAAAAGTGTCTATTCATGTCTTCTGCCCATTTCTTTACTACACTATTTGCATTTTTGAGTGTTGAGTTTGATAAGTTCTTTATAGATTTGGGATACTAACCCTTTATCAGATATGTCATTTGCACATATCTTTTCCCACTAGGTAGGCTGCTTTTAGTTTTGTTGATAAAGGGTTAGTATAAAGGATTACATTGAATGTGTAGATTGCTTTTGGTAGTGTAAACATTTTAACAATATTTGTTCTTCCAATCCATGAGCATGGAATGTCTTTCCATTTCTTTGTGTCCTCTTCAATTTCCTTCACAAGTCTTCTATAGTTTTCAGAGTATAGATATTTTACCTCTTTAGTTAGGTTTATTCCTAGGTGTTGTTTTTGGTGCAATTGCAAATGGAATCTATTCCTTGATTTCTTTTTCTGATGCTTCTTATTGGTGTATAGAAATGCAACAGATTTCTGCATGTTGATTTTATATCCTGTCACTTTGCTGAATTCATGTATTAGTTCTAGCTATTTTTTGGTGGAGTCTTTCATGTTTTCTACATAGAGTATCCTGTCATCTGTGAAGAGTGGAAGTTTGGCTTCTTTCTTGGAAATTTGGGTGCCTTTTATTTATTTTTAGTGTTTGACTGCTGAGGCTGACTTCCAGTACTATGTTAAATAGTAACGGTAAGAGTAGACATCCTTGTCTTGTCCTGACTGTAGGGGAAAGGCTCTCAGTTTTTCCCCATTGAGGATGATGCTAGCTGTGGGTCTTTTGTATATGGCCTTTATGATATTGAAGTATGTTCTACCTATCCGTACTTTGTTGAGGGTTTTAATCAAGAATGGATGCTATATAGCAAAATTTATTCTTGAAAGAAAACATGAAGACACACTCTATGAAATATAGTACTGTTAAATTTTGGCTTAATGTATGTTGTTGGCCATCATTTCATTAATAAACCCATATTTATATCAAGTAACAGTGTTATTTGCAAATCCTAAAATTGTATATGATTATAAGGAGTTATTACCTTCTTAAACATTCAGAGAAATACATTAAAAATTTATAGCATTAAATCACATTTGTCTGTCTTCAAGGGCCTCATATTAAATTTAGTTGGAACATTTAGTAGTTTAATTTAATTAATTTATTTAATTTATTAATTTAATTTAATTAATTTATTTAATTTCTTTGTATTTTTAAAAGTAATTTTTATTTGAGAATGTTATTCTTTTTTTTTCCATGATCACTACAACTAAAGGCCTACCACTTTTGTTGGTCTTTTCAAAGAACCAAATTTTGGCTTCTTTGAGTTTTCTCTATTGTTTTCCTTTTCTTTGTTTTGTTTTCCCCATTCTTTAAAGTTGTCTTCCTTCTACCTGATTTCAGTATAGTGTTTTTTTTTGTTCTGCATTATTTTTTAAATTATATGTATATTTTCGATGTCTTAATTTTGTAAAGCAGGTTTTGCTTTACAGCAAAATTGAGAGGAATATAGAGATGTCCCATATAACTTAACGCTTTCAAACAGGCATAGCCTCCCTCATAGTCAAAATCACTTAGCAGAATGGAACTCCCGAAACAAGGATGAGATGACATTGACACGTTATAATGACTCAAAGTTCATAGTTTACCTTAGGGTTCATTCTTGGTGTTATGCATTCTATAGGTTTGGACAAGTGTATAATAACATATCAATAATTAATAACATAGAGAGTATTTTCACAGTCTTAAAAATCTGCTGTGCTCTGCCTGTTCATCTCTCCCCCTTCCCACCTCTGGTAATGACTGGTCTTTTATTGTATTCCTAATTTTGCCCTTTCTAGAATGTCATAGAGTTGGAATCATATAGTGGGAATCATATCATATAGTAGCCTTTTCAGATTTTTTTTTCACTTAGTAGTATGCACTTAAGGTTCATCTAGGTCTTTTTATGGCTTGATATTTTATTTCTTTTTGGCAATGAATAATATTCCATTATTTGGATGTATTACAGTTTGTTTATACACTTACCTACTGAAGAACATCTTGATTGCTTCCAAGCTTTAGCAATTATAAATAAACTTGCTATAAATATCCTTGAATAGGATTTTGTGTAGACATAAGTTTTCAACCCCTTTGGGTAAATACCAAGGGATGTGGTTGCTGGATCATGTACGAGTATGTTTAGTTTTTTAAGAAACTGCCCAACTGTCTTCTAAACTGGCTGTATCATTTTGGATTCCATCCAGCAGTGAATAAGAGCTCTTGTTACTCCACATCCTCACTAGTATTTGTTGTTTTCTGTGTTCTGAATTTTGGCCATTCTGATAAGTGTGTAGTAGTATCTCGTTGTTTAATTTGCATTTTCCTGATAACATATGATATTTTTCCATATGCTTATTTGCCATCTATATATCTTCCTTAGTGATATATCTGTTAAAGTTTGGGCTGTTTATTTTTTTACTGTTAAATTTTAAGCATTCTTTCTGTATTTAGGATAGTTATTCTTTATCAGTTGTGTTTTTGTAAATATATTCTCAAATATGTGGCTTGTTTTCTATTATCTTGATAGTATCTTTCACAGAACAGAAGTTATTTTTAAGTTTTAATTTTTAATTTTAATGAACTCGAGCTTATCACTTATTTCTTTCATGATTGCGTCTTTGATGTTGTATCTAAAAAAGCATCACCTTACACAAGGTAATCTACATTTTCTCCTATATTATCGTCTATGAGTTTAGTAGGTTTGTGTTTTACATTTAGTTCTGTGATCCATTTTGAGCTATTTCTTATAACAGGTGTAAGGTCTGTGTCTAGGTTCTTCCCCCCCCCCCCCCCCCCGCATGTGGATGTCTGTTTGTTCCAGTTCCATTTGTTCAAGAGACTATTTTTGTTTCTTTTTCTTTGTATGTTACTTTTGCTACTTTTGCTAGTCAAAGATGAATTGACTATATTTTTGCGAGTCTGTTTCTGGGATCTATCCATTGATCTGTTTTGTCCATTCTTTTCAGCAATACTTGATTACTGCAGCTTTATAGTAAGTCTTTAATTCAGGTACCATCAGTCCTCCGGCTTCATTCTTCTCCTTCAATATTGTGTTGGCTATTCTAGGTCTTTTGTCTTTATATATAAACTTTAGAATGGATTTGTTAATATTCCTAAAATAACGTGCTAGAATTTTAATTGTTACTGCATTGACTCTGTAAATCAAGTTAGGGAATAACTGATGACATGACAGTATTGTCCTCTTACCCATGAACATGGACTATCTTTCCATTTATTTAATTCTTTGATTTCATTCATAAGAGTTTTGTAGTTTTCCATGTAGATCTGGTACATTTTTTGTTAGATTTATAACTAAGCATTTTTGGGGGGGGGTGCTAATATAAATTGTATGGTGTTTTTAATTTCCAATTCTACTTCTTCACTGCTGATATAAAGGAAAGCAATTGATTTTTATATATTAACCTTATATCCTTATATCCTACAATCTTATTATAATTGCTTATTTATTCCAATAGGGTTTTTAAAAATCTTATTCATTTGGGTTTTCTACATAATTATGTTATCTGTGAAGAAAGACCATTTTATGCCTTCCTTCCCAATCTTTATACTTTATATTTCTTTTTCCTGTCTTACTGCATGAACAAGGATTTCCAATTGATGTGGAAAAGGAGTAGTGAAAGGGGACATTTTGCCTTATCTCTGAACATAATGGGAAAGCTTTGAATTTCTCACGATTAAGTATAATATTAGTTGTTTGTATTTTGTAGATAGTCATTCATTATTAAGTTGAAGAAGTTCCCTTCTATTTTTTCTAGATTTTTTAGATGAAAAGTTAGGCTACTGGTGTGATGCTATTTTCTTTTTTAATATAGCTGTGTACAGATATAAACTTCCCTTTAAACACTACTTTGGCTACATTCACTGTGTTTTGAAATGTTTTGTTTTCATTTTCATTCATCTCTAAGTATTTTATAATTTCTCTTGTTGTTTCTTCTTAGAACCATTCATTATCTAGAATTCAATTATTTAATTTCCACATACTTGTGAAATTCTTAAATTATTTTCTGTTATTGATTCTTAATTTTATTCCATGTGGCCAGAAAAAATTCTTTGTATAATCTTACTCAAACTTATTGAACTTTGTTTTATGGTATAATAAGTGGTCTATATTGAAGAATGCTTTATGTACACTTTAAAAGAATGTGTATGTAATCTGTCATTGTTGGGTAGAATGTTCTATAATTATTTAGTTGGTTCTTAGTGTTATTCAAGTCTTCCATTTCACTACTCATCTTCTTTTTGTTCCATGCATTACTAAAAGTTGGGCATTAAAGTCTCCAACTATTATTGTTGAATTGTCTATTTCTACCTTCAATTCTCTCACTTTTTGTTTTATGTATTTATGTATATGTATATAATTATGTATATATTATATATATGTTATGTGTTTTATGTATTTTATGTTTTTGTTTTATGTATTTATGTATATGTATATAATAATATGTATATATTATATATATGTTATGTGTCTTCCCAGTAGGTTGAACTTTTTTACTTTAAAATATCCTTCTTCGTGTTTACTAAA
Source organism: Panthera uncia (assembly GCF_023721935.1). Taxonomy (NCBI): domain Eukaryota; kingdom Metazoa; phylum Chordata; class Mammalia; order Carnivora; family Felidae; genus Panthera; species Panthera uncia. The sequence continues at coordinate 37,966,941 of NC_064810.1, forward strand.
AATTTTTATTTTAAAGTCTATTTTTTAAATGATACCATAGCCACTCCAATTCTGTTTTGGGTACTATTTACATAGCATATACCTCTTAAAATCTTTGTACTTTCACCATCTTTGTGACTTTGATTTCATGTGTGTCTCTTATTTGTTAGTATACCTGATCCTTGAACAATGTGAGGGCTAGGGATGCTACACCCCCACACAGTCAGAAATCCACACATAACTTTTGACTCCCCAAATCTTTTCTAGTAGCCTACTGCTGACTGGGAAGCCTTACCAATAACATAAATAGTTGATTAACATATATGTTGTATGTTACATGTATGACATGTAAGCATGTACTGTATTCTTACAATAAAGTAAAACGGAGAAAAGAAAATGTTACTGAGAAAATCCTACAGAAGAAGAAACACATTTATAGTACTTGATTGCTGACTGCATTTATAGAAAAAAAAATTTAAAAATCCGTGTATAAGTGAACCTGTGTAGTTCAAACCCCTGTTGTTCAGAGTCAGATGTATATTGCTGGTATGTGTTAAAAATCCACTTTTTCAATTTCTGCCTTTAAGTTAGAGTATTTAATTTATTTATACTTAATGTAATTACTGGTTAAATAAGTTACTATAGTGTAACTACTTTCTTTGACTAATTCTGTGAGGTCACTGATGTCTCTACTGTTGTTAGCTAATGACTGGACAGAGATTTCCTTAAATGATTTGAACCAATGATTCTCCCAGCCTTTTCTGAGAAGTTTCATGCATGTATTGGGGTATGTGTTTGATGGTCTGGCAGGTAGTTGACAATTCTCCTTTAGCTTTTAATTGTTTGAGCAGAGCTTCAAGGTCTGTCAGAAGTGAGAGAGAAGGACCTTCACATGTTTTTCTTTACTGGGCATGCTTTTCATATATGCATGACCCTCTAGATTCCCAGGAATATATCAAAGGAATATGACATTTCATTCCTCAGTGTTTCATTTTACGGTTTTGGTCAGCCTCTTGGTAGTCCTAGGTCAAGCCACTTCAGTGTTAAGCAATCACCAATGATCATTTGCCATGAATGCTTTTCCCACAGGGTGAGCTTCCCGAGTCCTGTCAAATAAAGACAAATCCTGATAATGGAGCTTTCAGAAAGCCACCAAATAGTCAAAGAGTCAAATTGAGGGAGGATTTTGTGGAGCTCCAAATCTGTTCATGTTCTTCCAGTAGCTTCTGGGATGCTGGTTTTCATAGCTACCATTGTTGCAAGAGTGGTGGTTTTCAGAGCTACTGAAGAGAGAGAGTGGAGTGGGATTAGGCAAATTAAAATGATACATAGCTTACTTTTTGAAGCTGAAATTCTGCTGTTTCTTTCTATCTTTCTTTTTTTAAGTGAATGCCTCTTAGATAGTTACAAGCTTCTAGTAATTCCCAGAGTTCTGAAAAAGTTGATTTTGACCATTTTTGTTGCGTTCTTTTTGCTTTAACAGGGAAGCGGATTTTCAGAGGTCTTTACTCAGTCAGCCATTCTGAACCATTCTTATGTTTTTGTAGTTTTTGTTTCAAAGTTCACTAAATCTCTTGGCTTTAGAATATAGATAACTAGCTGCTGAAGTATAAAGTGGTGGAAAATCAGAGGTGGGATGGACTCTCACGATAGAGTAGGGGATATGGACTAGAAAGAAGACCAAAAGAGATGTCTGGGGGTGAAGTGTATGTGTATCTTGCCAGAAATTTTGGCTACACAGCTGTAGGCTATGTCAAATATCAGGGAATGAACTCTTACAAATGTGTATTTCATTCCTATCAAAATAACACCAGCATTCTTCGCAGAGCTAGAACAAATAATCCTAAAATGTGTATGGAACCACAAAAGACCCCGAATAGCCAAAGCAATCTTAGGAAAAAAAAAAACAAACAAAAAACAAAAAACAAAAAACAAACAAACAAAAAACAAAGCAGGAGGCATCATAATCCCAGACTTCAAGCTATATTACAAAGCTGTAACTATCAAGACAGTATGATACTGGCAAAAGAACAGACACTCAGATCAATGGAGCAGAATAGAGAACCCAGAAATGGACCCACAAACATGTGGCCAACTAATCTTTGACAAAGCAGGAAAGGGTATCCAATGAAATACAGTCTCTTTAGCAAGAGCTGGAAAAACTGGACAGTGGCATGCAGAAGAATGAACCTGGACCACTTTCTTACACCATACACAAAAATAAACTCAAAATGGATGAAAGACCTCAATGTAAGACAGGAATCCATCAAAATTCTCAAGGAGAAAGCAGGCAAAAAACCTTTTTGATCAAGGCTACAGCAACTTCTTACTCAACACATCTCCAGAGGCAAGGGAAACAAAAGCAAAAATGAACTACTGGGACCTCATCAAAATAAAAACTTCTGCACAGCAAAGGAAACAATCAGCAAAACTATAGGGCAACTGACAGAATGGGAGAAGATATTTGCAAATGACACATCAGATAAAGGGTTAGTGTCCAAAATCTATAAAGAACTTATCAAACTCAACACCCAAAAAGCAAATAATCCAGTGAAGAAATGGGCAAGAGACATGAATAGACACTTCTCCAAAGAAGACATCCAGATGGCCAGCCAACACATGAAAAAATGCTCAACATCACTCTTCATCAGGGAAATACAAATCAAAACCACGATGAGATACCACCTGACACCTGTCAGGATGGCTAACATTAACAACTCAGGCAACAACAAATGTTGGCAAGGATGCAGAGAAAGAGGATCTCTTTTGCATTGTTGGTGGCAATGCAAGCTGGTGCAGCCACTCTGGAAAACAGTATGGAGGTTCCTCAGAAAATGAAAAATACAACTACCCTATGACCCAGCAATTGCACTACTAGGCATTTATCCACAGGATACAGGTGTGCTGTTTCGAAGGGATATATGCATCCCAATGTTTATAGCAGCACGATCAACAATAGCCAAAGTATAGAAAGAGCCCAAATGTCCATCGATGGATGAATGGACAAAGAAGATGTGGTATATACATACAATGGAGTATTACTCAGCAATCAAAAAGAATGAAATCTTGCCATTTGCAACTATGTGGATGGAACTGGAGGGTATTATGCTAAGTGAAATTAGTCAGTCAGAGAAAGACAAAAATCATATGACTTCACACATATGAGGACTTTAAGAGACAAAACAGATGAACATAAGGGAAGGGAAACAAAAATAATATAAAAACAGGGAGGGGGACAAAACATAAGTGACTCTTAAATATGGAGAACAAACAGAGGATTACTAGAGGGGTTTTGGAGGGGGGATGGGCTAAATGGGAAAGGGGCACAAAGGAATCTACTCCTGAAATCATTGTTTCACTATATGCTAACTAATTTGGATGTAAATTAAAAAAAAATGTGTATTTCATTGTGTGTAAATTTTACATCAGAAAAAAATGTAAATAGATACTGAACTCTAGTATTGCTTTGTGTTTGAAAATATTTAGAGGAAAAATTACTGTTGGCTGCAATTAATTTACTTGCAACTTGTCCAAGATAAGATGAATTCAGGAATGCATAGATGAATGGACAGGTTATGTGAAAGAGTAAGTTTAGTGAAAGTTAATGATATACAGGTATTCACTGTAAAATCTCTCAAATTTGCCTTATTTTTGAAAAAAGTTAAGTAAAACATTAGGTTTGTAAAAATGTAAAAAGAGTGGATTTGAAACATGCTTAGTAAAAAAAAATAGTGTCCCAATATAAATGCCTAGTATTTTCCAGAATTAAGAAACTCTGCAAACATTGATAGAAAGCTAAAAGGATTAAAAAAAAAAAAAAATCCTTGCCAAAGGAGTAGAGCTAAAATCTTCCAAGAATTGAGAAAATGTTTTTAAAAATGCTGCACCTCTTGTAAACTGTGAGAAATTAGTATCATCTGCAACTCCATATAGGTGACATTTTAGAGGTTTTTCTGTAATAAAATAAAAACATGAAACACTTCTTTCCATTTTTTAGTACTAGTTCTGTAAAAATAAGAGAAGTAGTAGATGAATCAGATATCAAACTTTTATGAGACCACTGAACACAATGGTTTAGTTCAAAGCTCTGTAAAAATAAAATTGGTTTATAGGAATCCTGTGAGGTGAAAATTGTACTGCCAGCATAAAAATGCAATCCAGCCAGCATATACTGGGGCCATCTTCTTTTTCCCAGAAACTTCATTAGCTCAAAGTTTAAATTTCAATATAAAGTATAACGTTTGTCATCCAGGCTAGATTATTTGCCTGTCTTTTGCAGAACTGCTAGGTTGTTACTGAATGTGATTGCATGATACAAAGCTTGGCTATACAGAGTAAAAATGTATCAGCGGTCGCCACCACAGCAGAATCTATTAAATAATTAGGAGCACAGAGTAGTGCCTTTGGAGTTGAGAGGAAGAAATTGAATAGCTAGCTCATCACGCTGTTGAACAAAGCAGGAATCAGGACTGTAGGCAGTAACACACTGACATCACAGGTCACCCAGGCTGTGCGGATCTCTATACCTGAGAGAATGAATGGAGCCCAGATACACAGGGCTGTTTGAGTGCTATTTAATCACCTTAGGAGATGTCTGTACTGTGTTTATCTTGCTCTCTTTTATGGACAAATAGGAACTCTTAGCACAATAAATGTACCAAACATCTGGCTATAGATGGAAAAAAGAAAAACAACTTTGTGATAACCAGAAAAGACATTTTAATACCTAGTATCTAATACAGAACCAGGCACACAGTAATGACTCAGGCCAAGTTTGCTGACTAATAAAGGCATGAATTAACTAGTGCATTTTTTTTTCAGCAGATGGTTGTGAAGTAGATAGTGTTTGCAAGGATCTGTGCTGGATGCATTCAGAACACCAAGCTTCATGGTGCTAGGTCTTAAGAAACCTTCTATTTACCAGGGAAGATGAATTATTACAATTATTTATACCACAAGGCAGGAAATGATAAGAGATATGTGAGAGATAATTTGAGAGCAACTGGAGCATGTAAGAAGCTAGTATCATTTTGGAAGACTTTGTAGATTCAGCTGCTGGAAGGATGGTGAGATATCAATAGGATGATGATGGGAAGTTTAGGATAGTGCAGGTAAATTTAGGTCTAAGAATGGGAATAAAATGTATATAACAAAAATATAATTTTAAGTCAGCTTTATATAATTTATATGCAATTAATAAAAGTCTATATTTCAATGAGTTTTTGTACATTTATATAGTCTTAAAACTACAACCACAATTATGGTATAGATCATTTCCATCACTTGTAAAACTTCCCTCATGTTCTAGATTTGAATACTTTTGCAACTGAAACAAACTACTGCAGAATTTGTGGCTTGAATCATCACAAGTGTATCCTTTTAAACTTCTAAACATTGGAAGTTCAAAATGCATCTTATGGGAACAAAAATAAAGTATTGTCAGAGCTAGCTCCTGAAAGCTCCAGAGGAAAATCTGTTGCTCTCCTCTTGCTCTTTCTAGAGGCTGTCAGTATTTCTTGGCTTGTGGCCATGTTATTCCAGTCTTCCATTGTCACATTGGTTCTTCTGTTCCTGTCACCCCTCCTATGCCCCTCTTGACTCTTGTACTTGTTCACTATTACAAAAGGCCAATCTGGATACGGATATATATATATATATATATATATATATATATATATGTATATATTCCAGGATAATAGCCTCTTCCCAAGTTCCTTCAATTAATCACATCTGTGAAGTCCCTTTGCCAAGTAAGGTAACATTTATAGGTACATGTTTATGCTATGAACATATCTGTTATGTAGGGGGTGGATTATTGCGTTCACCACATATGCTTTTGATATCAGTACTCTGCTCCAAACACTTGGCCCTGGAAATCACTTTTTTTTTTTTTTTGCTTTGTACTTTATTTTTTTATTTTTTTATTTTTTTTTAATTTTTTTTATTTTTTAATATATGAAATTTACTGTCAAATTGGTTTCCATACAACACCCAGTGCTCATCCCAAAATTACTTTTTATCACTATAGTTTTGCTTTTTCCAAACAGTCCTATAAATGGAGACATATGGCATGCAACAGTCTTTTGTGTCTGGCTTCTTTTACTTTCTTTGTGTGATGATTTTGAAATTTATACATGTTGTTAAGGGTAACAGTAGTTTTTTTTTTTTTCCCCCTTTTATTGCAGAATAGTTACCATTGTATGGATATGTGACCATTTGTTTATTCATTTACCAGGTGATGGTCTTTTGATTTTTTTCCAAATTTTGACTATTATGAATAAAGCTGCTGTGGATATTTGTCTGTAAGTATGGTTGTGCTGTTATTTTTCTTGGTTAAAAACATAAGCATTGGTAGAATGCTTTGTTTATAAGAAGCCATTAAACTGTTCTGCAATGTGGTTGGCCATTTTTCATTTTCAGGAATGTTTGAAAGATTTACTTGATCTCTATTTTTACCAATACTTAATTGGTTTTAGTCATTCTAAATTGTATGCAGTGGTATCTTATTGTACTTTTTATATTTCAGTAATGACTGATTGTTGTCTTATGTCCCTATTTGCAATTGAAATATCATTTTGTCTGTTAAATTTTTTTTGCCCATTTTAATTGAGTTGTTTAACTTTTTATTGAGCTGAAAGAGTCTTTTATATATTTTAGATACAAGTCCCTTATTAAAATGATTTTCCAAATATTGTTCTCAGTTTGTGGCTTAAATTTTCATTTTACTAAAATGTCTTTTGAAAAATAGAGTTTTTAATTTTGATAAGCTGCAATTCATAAATTTTTTTATGTTCCATACTTATTGCTGTTTTTTTTCTTTTTTTTTTAATTTTAGAGAGAGAGAGCATGAGCAGAGGGAGAAAGAGAGAGAGAGAGAAATTGAGAATCTTAAGCAGGCTGCATGTTCAGCTCAGGCTACTCAGGGATCGATCCCATGGCCTTGGGATCATGAACTGAGCCAAAACCATGAGTCAGACTTTCAACCAACTGAGCCACCCAGGAGTGCCCCTGTTGTTTTTTCTAAGAATTATTTGCTAAACCTACAGCAACATTAATTTTCTCCTATGCTTTCTTTTACAAGTTTAATAAATTTAAGTCTTACATTTAAGATCAACTGTGATCAAATTAGAGCTACTTATTGAACATGGTGTGAGGTAAGAACCAAGATTCATTTTCATTTTTATGGCCAATTGCAAAGGAAGGGTAAGAGATGAATCTGAAAGCATATAGACAAACAATAGGAAAATATTTCCTCTGTATTCAAGAGCCTAGCTTATTTTGGTCTTTTTTTTTTTTTCTTTGTTTAGTTTCTTAAATTCCACATATGAATGAAATAATATGTCATTTGCCTTTCTCTGATTTATTTCACTAGCATTATACCCTTTAGGTCCACCCATGTTGTTGCAAATGGCAAAATTTCATTCTTTTTTATGGCTGAGTAACATTCATATACGTATATAAAATCACTTCATTATCTGTTCATCTGTGCATGGATATTTGGGTTACTTCCATATCTTGGCTGTTATAAATACTGCAATAAATGTAGGGGTGCATAAATCTTTTCAAATTAGTGTTTTCATTTTGGGGGGTAAATACCCGTTAGTGGAATTACTGGAACATATGGAAATCTATTTTTAATTTTTTGAGGACCATCATACTGTTTTCCACAGTGGCTGCACTAATTTGTGTTCCCACGAGCAGTGCATGTGGGTTACTTTTTCTCCACATCTTTGCCAACACTTGTTATTTCTTGTGTTTTCAATTTTAGCCATTCTGACAAGTGTAAAGTGATATCTGATTATGGTTTTAACTTGCATTTTCCTGATCATGAGTGACATTGAGCATCTTTTCGTGTGTCTGTTGGCCATCTGTATGTCTTCTTGGAAAAGTGTATTCAGTTTCTCTGCTCATTTTTAAATTTTGTTATTTGTATTTTGGTGTTGAGTTGTGTAAGTCATGTATATATTTTGGATATTAACCTCATATTGGATATATCATCTGCAGATATCTTCTCCATTCAGTAGGTTGCCTATTTGTTTTGTTGATGGTTTCCTTCACTGTGAACACTTTTTTTTTTGTATACTTTTAATAGTTTAATTTTGCTTTTGTTTCTCTTGTGAGAAGAGACATATCTAGAAAAATGTTTCTATGGCTAATGCTAAGGAAATTACTGCCTATATTTCCTCCAGGAATTTTATGCTTTCAGGTCTCACAGTTAGGTATTTAATACATCTTAAGTGTATTTTGGTATATGGTGTAAGAAAGTGGTCTAGATTTCTCTATGCATCATTTGTTGAAGAGACTGTCTTTTGCCCATTGTATATTCTGGCCGCCTTTATTGAAGACTAATCTCCATATAAGAATGAGTGTATTTCTGGACTCTGTTCTGTTGTACTGGTATATGTGTTTATAATTGTGCCAAAACCATACTGTTTTGAATACTACAGCTTTGTAGAATATCTTGAAATCTGGAATTATGCTATCTTTAGCTTTGTTCTTTTTCAAGATTGCTTATTTTGGGTCAGTTGTAGTTCCATAGAAATTTTAGTGTTTATTCTAGTTCTGAAAAAAAATATTGTTGGCACTTGGGTAGGGGATTGCACTATATATTTAGATTGCTTTGGATAGTGGATATTTGTTCTTCCAGTCTATGAGTATAGTATTTTTTTTTTCCATTTGTTTGTGCCATCCTTAATTTCTTTCATCAGTGTTTTATAGTTTTAGAGTATAGGTCTTTAATCTCTTTGGTTAGGTTTATTCCTATGTTTATTCCTTCGTTTATTCCTAGTATTTTATTCTTTTTTGGTGAAATTGTAAGTGGGATTGCTTTTTTAAATTTCATTCTGCTACTTCATTATTAGTGTGTAGAAATACAACAGATATCTGTATATTAATTTTGTATCCTGTGACTTTACTGAATTCATTTATCAGTACTGGTAGTTTTTTGGTAGAGTCTTTAAGGTATTCTGTATATAGTTTATGTCATGTCATCTGCAAATAGTGAAAATTTTACTTCTCCCTACCAATTTGGATGCCTTTTATTTCTTTTAGTTTTCTGATTGCTATGGCTAGGACTTCCTGTACTTTGTTCAATAAAAATGAGGAGAGTGGACATCTTTGTCTTGTTCCTGATCTTAGAAGAAAAACTCTCAGTTTTTTATCATTGGGTATGATGTTAGCTATTGGTTTCCATATTTGGTCTTTATTATGTTAAGCTTTGTTCGCTTTAAATCGACTTTTTCAGAGAGTTTTTTAAATTTTTTTTAATGTTTATTTATTTTTGAGAGAGACAGAAACAGATTGTGAGCATGGGTGGGGCAGAGAGAGAGGGAGACACAGAATCCAAAGCAGGCTCCAGGCTCTGAGCTGCCAGCACAGAGCCCGACACAGGGCTTGAACTCATGAACCCTGAGATCATGACCTGAGCTGAAGTTAGATGCTTAACTGACTGAGCCACTCAGGAGAGGTGTTTGTTGGTTGGTTGGTTGGTTGGTTTTATCATGAATGGATGTTGTACTTTGTCAAATGCATTTTATGTACCTGGGTGTCTTTAAATATAAATGCTACTGTCTTTGTCTTTTCACGTATTATCCTTTCTAATTACGTTCTGCTTTTCTTTCTGGAATTTTTTCTTGTCAAATGATGGAGCAGTTGACTTCAGTTTTTGTATTTTTTTCCTCTGTCCATTTGCCTTACTTTCTGAGAAATTTCATTGACTTCATCTTCAGTCTTTTTTTTTCCACTAAGTTTTTTAATTAATTTATCCCACCATAATTTTAACTTCCAAAAGTCTTCCCCTACTGCTAATGGCTCTGTTCCATACATATGGGTCTCAGAGATTTAATGATTTAAGTGTTATTACTCCTTGTTTGCGTCCTCCATCATCTTATTTATATAATTATATATATGATTTTTTTTCATGCTGGACTTTCTTAAAAAGTTTATGATCCTTGGTCATCTGTCTGTATTTCAACAAGGAACATAAAGGTTTATTGGCTACTTGGTATAAGTGAGAGGATTGGGTCAACTTGTGGGGTTGCTTTAGGGAGATTGTTTAGAGAGCTGACTGAGCTTTTGCCAAATGTGTAGATTTCAGCTTTGCCATTATGTTAATCCACTCTAGAACTTTCTGACCCTTGCCTGGTTAAAAGCTGTCATGATGCATGAAATGTGGAAAGTCATCCTTATAAGACGTTTAAATAAACCCTTGTTCCCAACCCCCAGTCATGATTCTCCTGCCATCTTCTGTTCCTAACACCACTGAATGCTAAATCTGCTGGAGTTTCAATGGGCAGAAGAACTGCTTCTTGCCCATACATCTATGAAAGCACATGAGGCTGCCCCTTATCCTGTCCATTCAATTAATTTCTACTCCTACACAGTCAGACTTTCACTAAAATGTCTCCTTCTCTAGGAATTTTCTAATACCTCCTTTCTTATTCTCATCAGTTTTATGGTTTCGTTTTTATCATTCTGTTTTGATCTTGGGATAGTGAGAAAATTAGTGAATCTGCTATTTTTTTCTGTAAATCTATAAATACAGAGTCAATGAGAATGAAAGTTTTGATGAATAAACCAATTTTAAATTATAGGTTATGAGTGATAAGTGAAACTCATTAAGAGTATCTAATTCATATATATATATATATTTGCACATACATATATTTGCATATATATATATATATATATATTTCACAGTTTCTAGAAGTTTGACTCACATATAAATTTTTGGAAGTGGTAAAATTTTTAACAGGCATATTATCCTTCTAAATACCTTTTTTTAAAATTTTTTAATGTTTTATTTATTTTTGAGACAGGGAGAGACAGAGCATGAACAGGGGAGGGTCAGAGAGAGGGAGACACAGAACCCGAAGCAGACTCCAGGCTCTGAGCCATCAGCCCAGAGCCCGACGCGGGGCTCGAACTCACGGACCGCGAGATCGTGACCTGAGCCGAAGTCGGCCGCCTAACCGACTGAGCCACCCAGGCGCCCCTAAATACCTTTTTTAAAAATTTTCATTATTGAAAGTTAAAGCTTCTATCCAGAAATTTAGATTACAGTAGTGAGAATTCTGTTATAAACTGATTCACAAATGATACATAACAATTTCTTAAGTTCCTTAAGCTTGTTTCCAGCAATAGAGAAATTCAATAATGCAGAACTTACATAAGAACTATATATAAAATGATATCCTTATGTTACCTATTATATATTTACTTGTTCATGCATACTTTATGTAATATGTAATGATTGAGCACTGTTTGTTCTTACACATTTAATTGCATGTGGGGTATGCAGTCACAATAGAAAGACATTGCTGAGGTACATTACTATGGAGTGGCGGGTGGCGGCTGATTAGGGAACGGTGAGTAGTTGAAGCTCTCAGGACAGGGAAACATGCTGATTATCAGAGAATGTGTTTCTCCAACAGAGATAAGTAGGACTGGGAAGATGGGTTCTCTGTTCAATTATTAACAACAGAGTTAATAACTTTCTATTCTCTTATAGGAATTTGGTCAACTTTGTTTGGCTGTGACTTCCTCTAACATGCTTTCCAAAATACAAATGAATTATTTTAGTCTTAAGTGCCATGGAGAAATTTCTCTAATATTGCATTGCTCTGTCACTTTGAAGAGATCATCAGAATTTAACTATTTGGTTATCTTGAATTTTTGAGTTTTCGTATTAAATGAGGTTAAATTCAGGTTAAAACAACAAGAATTTAAGAATGAGTTGAATGCTCTTCTGGTAGCTGATGGAAGTAATTACCAAAGTTGTCTTATGGGTGAGCTTTTAATAGTGTTAGTAACCCCCTTGTAATGTAGCTAATACTTTAGCTAGGAAAAGAACAACACAGAAATAAAGTGAAGTATAATAAATTCTCATCAGTGTGAAGCTGGATGGTTTTAGGTGGGGCTTACACAAAATCAGCCTGTAGGTAGCTATGAAATTGGAGAATACAATACCTCATATTAGTGATACCTTATGAAAGCAATGAGCATTCCAATGACAGGGATGATGGACTTTAAAAATACCATGTGACTAAATAAATAGTGTAAATCTAGATTTTTTTGACCTGGATATTTGACTGATAGCCTGTAGTTTAAGTAGTATCCAAGGTTTCAGCAAATTATCCATATATAGAGAACATTTTAAAGTATCACCTTACTAGGTGATTATTTTGAAAATATATTTTTCAAATAAGCTAATCATACATGGATTAACTTTCAGTCGAGGTTTATATCTACAGAAAAATTCATATATATTGTAGATATAAAGTTAGCATTTTGGCATTTCAAAAATTGATCATTAAATACTATTTTAATAATCCTTCTATATTTAAAGGGACAAGGAATTATGAATTTCAAGTTTAAGCTTCTATTAAAAATTTGACATTACATTTCTCACTCAGATACTATTTTATTGACTATTTTTGGTGTAAAATATGAGGGTACCTTATTTTAAAAGGCAGATAAATCTGGCAAAAATGTCATTTTCAGAGGTAGTGTTAATGTTGAAGATATTTCTTTTGTCCTCTCATCAGTGAGGTGTTTGATTCTAAAGGGAGACATTTCTCCCTCATCTGAGCACTAACACTTTCATGAACCTTATATTTAAATATATATTTCAACAGGAAACACTCTTACATAATATACATTGGTGATTTGAAAATGTACTTTCTCCCCTTAGTGCTTACTTACGTATTTTTGACACCATATAGCTAGTGTACAATGCCAGGAAATGAAGTGAATCAGTCTATGCACACTAAGGTTTTCATGACTGGGTAAGTGAATTAATGAATGAGTGCGCATTCCACTATCAGAAAATCCAGTAACACTAGGAAGATATCATTACATTAGATAACTAAATATAATGAATGTAATGGAGAAGCTAGAAACATAGGCATTATGAAATGGGTTTTGACACTTAACCCTCTTTGTACATGACCACACTGAGTCCAGTTCAGTACCATAGAGCTTCCATGAGCTTCCACTGTTAGAGCTGCTCCCTGCCACGGAGACAGCGGTGAAAGACTCAGAGCAATAGATGATGTTGTCTGTTGTTCCTATGGCAGCAGGCTTGGGAGCCTCCAGTAGATTTCTCTTTTCCCTAATTTTTTTTTTCTTTCCTAACTTTATTATGCTTGAGATTCAAAATGGTGAAAAAGATAAATATAATAAAGGCAGGCTTGATAAGTCATTGCTCAGTTTGACTATTTTCAGTCTGTGTACCTCTTTAACAAAAGCAGCAAATAACAATCTTCGAATCATTAAGCAAGGGGTACAAGATTATACTGTTAGAAAGAGGAGCTGGGGTTAGAACTTGTGTTTGGCTTTTAAAGTCTGTGATCTCAATTGTTCTATAATATAGATACTAGCTATCGCACCTACCCTAAGTGAAAGTGATGTGAAGGGTTATAGGCAGGGAAGAGGAAATTCCTCTCCCCCTCCACACACCCATTCTACTGAAACCCATTAAAGTCTCCCTCATTTAACCAGCAAGAGTTTGTGGTCTGAAGCCTGTGGATTGGGAGAAGTCAGATGAGCAACTTAGGATAGCAGCACAATCTTCGGGTTTTGGAAGATGGGGATGATAACTAATCATAGAGTAAGACTAGGAGACTGGCTGCTTCAAATGGAAGTGGGTGTTTTATAAGTAATTAGCAAGGAAACATTTAGGGGAGTCAGGGACTGCAGTTAAACTGATCACTAGAATCCAGGAAATAGGAGGTTTTCAGGTTTTCCATATAGGTCAGGTGAGGGGAGTAACCAGAATTTCTCAGTCCATGTGCTTAATGGTTTTTGTTTTAATTAACCTTCCTAATAAAACAGACAACATAGCCCATTTATTTCAGAGAGTTGTAAGGTTTCTTGGAGGGAGGACTGTAACATGGATATGACTCCACTCCACTAATTAATGGGGAATACATGAAAGTTTGCAGGAAATATTGTACTATATAGTCAAAACAACTACTTTGTATTCAGTATGAACTTGGTGAAAGATCCTATGCTGGGGGCTATGAAAAGATGACACAGAAAATCTCAGTGACCTCAAGAGAGATTTAAATTTACTAGGGAGACTAAGATGTGTGTAAAAATAACAGTGATGCAAAGCATTTAAATGGGTAAATTAGATTACCATTATAGCCAGAATAAATATTTTTAGTAATAAGGGGGAAAAAAGTTAATGAAATGAAAATTCAGTTGTTCAAGGTTAGGGAAGCAAAACTGATTATTAAGGCATTTCAGCAACATTGTGATTAGTAGGATGATTCAGTTTTGCACCAAGACCAATTTGACCTTACAGAAATTAAAATCTCAGTCTCCTCACAAGACAGAAAATATCAGATGAGAAATGAGCAATTATCAGTCGATGCCCAGTCTGTGACAACTCTAATGTTTACATTAAAAGCGCATCCTCTAATGCAGTGTAGGAGCATTTTGTTAGACAATAATGCTTGGAGGTGTTAAAAAACACTTGCTATTTTAAAAAGTTGTGCCTTAGCAGACAGGCATCAAACTATAAATTATGGATACAAATGTCTATTGTTTGAAAATCTACTTATTAGTGTAGGGTAAAAACAGAGGCTATTTGTGACATCCTGTCTTTGGTGTATAGCTCTCTAATATTTGTTTCTTTTACCAAATAGATTGTGTTCATGTATATGTATGTGTGTGTATTTGTATTGTTCAAAAATGATTAAAGAAGAAAATTTAATGATACAAACTTTATTTAACAGTTCATGGGTTAAAAAACGTCCATTTGGAGAACTGCAAAATCAGGCAGAAGGCAGCTTTTATAGGATAAAAAGTAAAGAACAAGGAAGAAAAAGACAAACAATAATCTGATTAGCTGAGGCCACATAGTCAACCTTGTTTTGGGTCAGTAGGAACAAAGAAATATAGACCTCACAGCTGGCTTGGTGGTTTGAGATTGGCTGACTGGATATACTGTGTTTCTGGTCAAGCAAAGCATTTATAGGTACACAAAAGTTATCCAAGTTTCAGTCTGCTGATGTGGCATTCTGGGAATAAGTGGCTCCATCTTGGGTTTAGAAAGGTGTTTCAACAGTATATATACTATAGTAGCTTACTGTATGCTGTCTAAAGGAAATCTGTCTAAAAATAATTTTGTGTAAATTCTATAAGTACCAAAAGTCATTTCACCTTTTTCCACCTCTTAGAACACATAGTTTAAGTGTAGTTGTAATCTACAGAATGATTGAATATACAATTTTGATCTCTGGCATTTTATTAGTGTCTTATTGCTGCAAAACAGATTACCACACAGTGGCCTAAAACAACACAAATTTATTATCTCACATTTTGTAGATGGAATTTTTAGTTTCACTGGGTTGAAACGAAGGTTTTGGCCGTGCTCTGTTTCTTTTTGGAGTCTATAGAAAACACTCCATTTCGAATCTCATTGAGGTTGTTGGCAGAATTCAGTTCCATACTGTTTTAGGACTAAAGTCTCTGTTTCCTCAGTGTTTGTCAGCCAGGGGTCATTATCTTCTTCTCGAGGCTGCTCACATTTCTTGGTTCAAGGCCCCTTCCCTCCATCCTCAAACTAGTAATGGCTGGTTGAGTCATTCTCTCTTCTGACTCACCTCCCCTCTGCTTCTCCTGCTACATCTCTACTTTCAGCTGAGAAATTACTTTGTTTTTATGTTTCAAGTGATTATATGGGGCCCACCTGGATAATCTAGGACGCCCTCCTTGTTTTAAAGTCAGTTGACTAGTAACCTCCTTCCATCAGCGAATCCCCTTCCTAGCAGTACTTAGATTAGTGTTTGATTGAATAACTAGAGAACAGGAATCTTGCAGGAATCTTTTTTATGATTTTTCCCTCTGCAGTCATTATCATTTATCTGGTGATTTAAAAACTAACTTTAAGGTAAAATTTACATATCACCACTTAATTCATTGTGCTGATACACGGAAAAAACAACTTCCACATAAACTGATTATGAGTATCGTTTTCCCATGAAGAACTAATCATTCCTGAGATTTATCAGTATTTGAAAATCATGGTTTTTATGAGTAGTGAAATCCCATTTGGACCTATGTACTTGTAAGAAAATAATATATATAAATAATATATATTCCACCTCATGAAAATAGTATTTAAGCAAGCAGTATAAAGTCCTTCTTGTTTGTTCACTCCACTATTTTGACTAACACATACACCAACTTTAAGGTTTGTCCAGTTTGAGGAAGTCCTAAGACTTCAGTATGTAAGTAACTTTCACTGTATTTATTGATTTTACCTAAAATTCTGTATGCTAAACCTCGAAATGTTAAATGATTTGCCCAAGGTCAAATGACTGCTTATTTAGAATTCAGCTTTTGTATTTACTTATGTGTCAAAATATTTATTGGTGTAGGTCACTTGTTACTAAACATAGAAAATATGATTTTTCCTTTGGTACTTACCCACTCACAGAATTTTTTAAAAAATATTATCTTTTAAAAGCTTTTTAAAAAATTTTCTAATATTATTATCCTATTTGTTTATAGTTACCTCTTTCCCTGACTTGGATAATGTTCAAGGTTAATTGTATATATATATTTTTTTCAGTTATGAAGTTTACTAAAATGTTCAGCTCTGAACCAGACTAAATTTGACAATGATCAATCAATAACTCTATGAGCACCCTTGTGGCCAGTTATGTAATCTGCTAACATGATACATACCTCTTTAACATTTTACTTTAGCTATTCATGAGTTTAACAAGACCAAAAAAATGAGTCTTGTTAATGCAAAGATTGATCAAATACTCTTTTTTTCCTGAAATTCTAAACTTATTTAAAAACTTACTATAAAGTGATGCATGAGCGGTTCTATGTAACTATACTGGTAATGCTTATCTGCATCTTAAAAAAAAAATAATTATGGGGGCGTCTGGGTCGCTCAATCGGTTAAGCCTTCGGCTTCGGCTCAGGTCACGATCTCACAGTTCTTGTGTTAGAGCCTCATGTCGGGCTGTGTGCCGACAGCTCAGAGCCTGGAGCCTGCTTCAGATTCTGTGTCTCCCTCTCTCTCTGCCCCTCCTCTGTTCACACCCTGTCTCTCTCTTTTACAAAAATAAGGAAACATTAAAATAATTATGTGATCATGATCATCTCAATATTTTAGACACTTTTAGCTCTTGTATAACACTTGCTTATTTTAGATGTTACAAATTTATGTATTCAATTGTTTATAATCTTAATTTTTAAAGAATAAAATCGTGTTACTTCACATCCTTTTCTAGTTCACTCATTCATTTATCTGGTATTTACTGGGGAGCTATATTGTACTCTAAATACTGGGGCCACATGATAAAAAAGATTAAATTCCTGCCTTTGTGGCCTTTAATGGCCTTCTAATGGGGAGATAAATATGAAACAGAGTTTCAGTTTTAGAGTGTTTAGGTGATGTAAACAAAATAAAGCAGAGTGAGTAAACCCCAAGAGAACAAAGGGGCAGGTGTGTGGTTTAAATATGGTGGCTGGGGGTGGAGGGGGGCAGGAGACTGTGTGGTATGGATACGTGAGCCAGGGAAGATCTTTATGGGCAGAAGTTTAGCAGGTGAAAGTCCTGAAGTGGAAATGAGCTTGCAGGCTCGAAGCAACAAGCAGTCTGAGTTGCTGGGACAGGGAAACTGATAGAATGCTAGGAGATGAGCAGGCCAGCCCCTTAAGTTTCAGGATCAGGTTCGAGTCAAAATGAAGGTTAAAAATCTTATGTCTATGAATTTAACAGTTACAAATCAAACTATACTCATGGCCTGGCCAGCATTTCTACTTCTTGACCTTGAAGTTAAAGGGACATGTTCTTGCTTCTTTGGCCAGGCTGGCATCTACAAGCCTGACTGAGAACACTGATCTGTTGAGGCTGTGTAGGGGAGAAGCTGGGCTTGCATGCATGCAAGACTCCTAAATGATGATGAGATCTACCTGAACCCACTAGAGAGCTTGACCTGGTTCAACTGCCCCAGAGAGCTGAACTGTGGCAGGTGTTCCTCCTCAGGCCTAATTTTGCTAACTCACGATTTCCAGCCTTCCAGCCTTTAAAATGCCTTCCAAAAGTATCCCATCATAGAGAAGACAGCATGGCTACCCAGAAGTTACGGCCTCTTGGAGAACTTGGGAGACCCCAACTTTAAAGGTAGGCTTCCTTTTTCTCAATTGTACACTCTCACTTACCATGTCTTTTCCTCTAATTCCTGTTTAATAGTTACTGAACTTTTAGAAAATGTTTTAAAGAAAAAAAACAACTTGTGTTTAAGTTTGTGAAATCTATCACTTGCTGATGATGTGCAGGAGGGTCCAAGGGCAGTATTCAAAGTGAGGGTTGAGAGTTCCTCAGGGTCATACCTTGTAGCAGTTTTAAAGATGCTTAAGAAACTTTTGACACTCATCTCTATGTGTTGGGAAGTGTTTTGGAGAGTTAAATCTAGACTTAGATTGAAAGTGAATCCTCTAGCTCCTCCAACCAAAGTGTTTTTTCCCATAATGATTTGGTATATTGCACACTTTTTCTCTAGCAATCTCCACTTTATTCATAGTGAATTGTTACATTATAGGCTGTAGACCCCTCTAAAGTGGTCCTTCGTCAATGGGACTACTGAGGCACCTGTTGTGATATTTTATAATTTGTAGATACGTGTTTTTAAAACTTTGAAACAAGGGGTGCCTGGGTAGTTCAGTTGGTTAAATGTCTGACTTTGGCTCAGGTCATGATCTCACAGTTCATGAGTTTGAGCCCCGTGTCGGTCTTGCTGCTGTCAGCATATCAGTACAGAGCCCATTTGGATCCTCTCTCCCCCTCTCTATCTCTGCCTTTCCCCAACTGGTTCTCTCTCACTCTCTGAAAATAAATAAACTTAAAAAAATAAAAAGAAAACTTTGAAACAATATCAAAATTATGTAAATGTTAAAAATCTAGTAGGCATAAAATCCTTATTTTCTGCCAGCCGTTTGAGATTAGGTAGTCAAAATCAATTTCTATCAGTTCCAAATATTTTCTACAAATAAGAATATTGTCTTATGTAATTGCACAATAGCCATCACAGGAAATTAACATTAACACAGTACCATTTTTAGTTCTCCTAAAGCAAGATACATGAAATCGAGATTATGGAGGGGTTTCAGTTATTTATAAGGATACAGATCATTGATTCCCCATTGGAGTGAATGGCTGAAGTACAGGAGAGTATGAGAGTTGAAGGAGAGACTTGAAGGACAAGCCATAGTATGTAAAGGATTGTCTACACCTGTAATGAAACCACTTAGGACAGGTAATAGAGCTAAACTCATGGAAAAATAAAAAATGACTCAGGGGTTAAGCAGATTAAAGGGAAATTGTAGATTAGTTGGTAACCTAATGTGATAATGTAAGATTGAAAGTTGAATTTGTTGTTAAAGAAAAAGAAGGAACGTTCTGAAGTCTACTAAGGGCCATCATGGAGAACTGTGTTATCTTCACTCCCAGAGGCGCAGAGTTATGGGGAGAAGATCCAGCACTGTTTGACTGGACCACAGGGAAAGCAGGCCTTCAGATGAGAGTTGGGAGTATCTTGAACAAAAATGCAAGTAAAATGATTATTTCTTCTTTTGAATTATCTTAAATTACTGCAATCTGAGTTATGTGTTTAATATTCTGTTTTATTCAGATTTTTTTGTCCCTTATATTGAGAGGTTTTTGGGATATCTGATTTCTTCATTTTCAGGAGTCTTCTAAACTTCTTACTCTGTAGACAAACAGAAGGTGGAGGGAGGAGAGGAGAAAAAGCTACAGAATCAGAGCTGAACTAAGTGAATTTTATTCAAAGCTTTTAAAATCACTATGTATTTCAGACATGAAGTCACCTTGATGTGTTTTTTTTTTTCCCCTTACTTTAACTCCAGATTGTCGATTTGAGTCCTGTATTTCGTATCGTAAAAGTAGTCTACTGCTCTCTAGCGCTCCCCTGCCACCACGCTAGCCTAAGGAGCATCCTCATTTACATCTGAGGATGCTCTTCCTGAATCCAGGTTTAACAGCTTCAATTTATTTTCCACATATTAGCCAGCTTAATAAAAAAATATTAAAATATGTCACTTCTTAGACTTAAACCCTTCAACTGTCTCCCACTCTCTTCAGGATAAGGTCTACCATGGACAGCAGCAAATTATTACATGAAATGTCTGCCCACTTCAATATCCTCTCTCCATTGCCTGCAACAATTCAGCCACATGGATTTCCTGTCAGCTTTTAATATATTCCAAGCTCAGTACTACAAAAATTATCACACATTCTACTTCTCTCTCCAACACAGATACAGATCATATAAAATATACATACATACATACATACATAAATACATACCTATTCTCATACTACTCATAGCTAATTTCTTTACATACTCCTGGATACCTTCTTAAAGTCCCAGTCTTTGAGAGGCCTTTCCTTATTATTTTCTTTAATTGATACTCAGTTATTCTCCCTCTCTGCATGCAGTGTGTTGTCTTCATAACCTGTATCTCACACCTATATTTGTTAGGTGACTTTATTTTTTTTTTTTTTCTATTTGTCTATCTCCCATAGAGGAGTAAGCTGGGAAAAGGCAGAATTCATATGTGTTTCATTAACAAATGCCTGGCGTTACATAATTAGTGCTTAATAAATAGTTAATGATGGAGTGAATTCAGTCACCTGGGTAGAAGGTGATTAGGTAGTAAAAGATAATTTGAAAATTAGCTAATATTAGGCATAATGGAAGCAAAAAAAAGGACTATTTAAGACTTGGTTACTTCTATAAATGGAGAAGAAATAAATACATATTCATTTACCTACTTACTAAATTTGTAACATTTATTAAACTCTTCTTGACAATTAAAAATCATGTTAGTGAGTAAATTTTGAGTTTGTTAGTATCTCACAAAAACTTTGAGGGTTTGAGCCCTCCAAGTTAAAATATTTACCAGAAATTAATCCAGATTTATCACTTTTGAGATTTGAAGTTTGACGTCTATAAATGGATAAACTGAGTGATACTAACATGCCATCAGAGAAGGATAAAATCTTATGGATGACTAAGTCATTAGCCAGAAGACTCCATCAAGCAAATTGGGTTAGGATATTCTATACATACATGGTTGCATGTATACCTAGAAACACAGTGTATCCATTATGATTGATTTAAAAGAACAAAGGTGGGCTCTGGTAAACTTCAGAAGAAAATAAACTATTGCAAGGCTATTGAATGACTAGCATAAAGGATGAGAAATCTGGAGAATCCAGCTTAGAAAACTGAAAATAATTGAATGAGACTAAGACCTTGAGAGCAAGCCAAGGTGATGGAGCAGGATATCAGGCTGTCACCATTGGTAAACCTGTTCCTGGACACTAACCTCCTGCAGCACTCTGACATTAGCCTCTAGTTCCAATCCCCTGGGAACATCTCTTTTGCAAGATTTAGTGTCTCAGGCTAGTTCTTTTTTGCAAGGCCTACTTGCCTCCCTTCTAACTATTCAGGTGAAAGAATAGGGTTCTTGACTCTGACCAAGGTGAGAACACAGAGAGTGCTTTCTTCCCAAACACAAAGAGTGTGTAGGCACTGGTAATGATAATGTTTAAGTGACAATTGTTCATTGTACAGATTATATGTCTATATTTTTCCATCAGTAAATTTATAATGACTGAGTAATTTATATGTATTGGAACTGAGTAGTTTCATGTGAGTGTGGAAATTATGTAGACATTATTTACTGGGCAGGAGTTCTCACCATTGTGTTTCCAATACTGCAGCTGTCAATATACCCAATCCTTAGGCTCATATTGATTTCGCCTTATTGGCACCCAGAATGAAATCTCTGAATCTTCTGCTTTACTTTCTTCCGTAATCACTGAGAGTGGTTATGACCTACCTAACTATAAAAATTCTCTAATTGATGAAGGTCACTAGTTGATTATCCAGTCGTAATTCCTAATAGTTCCTAGTATAGAAGAGCAAAGGCCCTGTAGAAATAATGGCCTAAGTTGGACACATGGGTCTAGCTTTTATGACAGCCAAATGGATAGGAAAGATTATAATAGCACCTAAACATCTGTTAAAACTAACTGTATCAGTGCTCTGTGAACCAACCATGTTTTAGTGATAGAATATTACCTCTTTAGAGACATAATTCTGGGCTATAAGGTCAAACATTTACTTTTTAAAAGAGCACCTAAGTATAAAAATTATACAATGCCCTATAGCATTTTAGGATGTTAACAAGTAGAACCATATCCCCTTATAAAAATAAATGGAACAGGTATGACTCAAAAGGCATTTACCATGTGTTACTTTTCTGTACATGAAAGAAGTTAAAATTTCATGAGACTTAGAGTTTGCAAATATTGCTTCTTAATAAAGCATAACCATTATTTGTTTCAGGTCTGAATGAACCACATAATAGGCATAAATCAGATAAATGCTCTTTTACCCTGGAGCCCTCTTTAGGGGATATCTATCGATGGAGATCTGTGACAATGGACACACTCCAGTAGCTCATGAATCTTAGCTGCTAAATATAGTAGGCAACAGTCAAAGATCAATGAAAAGATTAATGGTTTTAATTACCCCTATGTAACCAGTTGTGGGTAAAATTTTACTTGCTACTTTCACTGAGGGTAGCACACCACAGTCAACTTTCCAGTAAAGCTAATTTGACTTTCTGCTTGGTAAATTGCTCATTGACAATCCTGTAATGAGTCTGCTCTGTGTGTGACTGAATACTGAGCATGCTTCTGCTTTCTAAAAACAGGGAGAAATGGCCATAAAACTGATGAATGACACACAAACAATTTCCTTGTGAAAAATATTAGGAAATAAGACAATTTCCAGGCAATAGTTTCCCTGCTTGAGCTGTATGGAGCAAGCAAAAGAGTACCAAATGAATGTTGTATTTATGGAGCTGCATGAACAATCCTAATAAATACTGACAAACATCTTCTGAAGATACATGGGGTAACTGACAAATTATCTTTTTGACAAAAGGAAAAAGACCATTTTAGTCTATATGATTTGCTTAGGATTATTGATTATTAGAGAGAACTATATCCTAGCCCATGTATGAATTTATAAATCCACATTTAAGAATAAGTGGAGGTCTGAAAGGTTTCTAGCAGTTCCTGTTAAATTATGTGCCATATGCCATCAGTTTCATCTCAATTTCTAAGTTAGTACTTCTATACAAGGAATCAAGATACTGCATCAAAATATTAGCTATCCATCAAAGGAAAAGGAGTAGAACTGTAGGTTAAAACATTTTGTTTGTTATTACTTCCATTTTAGTTTTGTGGTGCAAAGGATGGATGTTGCTAAGGTATTAAAAAAATAATCTTTGGGGCACCCGGGTGGTTCAGTTGGTTAAACGACCGACTTCGGGTCAGGTCATGATCTTGTGGTGAGTTTGAGCCCCGCATCGGGCTGTGTGCTGACAGCTCGGAGCTTGGAGCCTACTTTGGATTCTGTCTGTCCCTCTCTCTGCTCCTCCCCTACTCACACTGTCCCTCTCTCAAAAATAAATATTAAAAAAAAAAAAAAAGTAATAAAATTATTCACCTTCCCACACTGGTCTGACTGTATAATTTTTAGCTGTTAATGCTCAGTTAAAATTATTAGAATGTTCTCAGTATAACACTAAATTAGGTGGTGACTGTCAAATGTTAAGCTATTTAATGCAAATGCTCAGGAATGTCTGCGGGCTGGGGGTATGCATTCAGAGGATTGCTCAAGCAAAGAGCAATGAAGGGCAGGGAATACTACTAGGCACGTGCATTAGCATGATTTTTTAAAAAATATCCAGTCTTAAAGGAAAATAAAGACCTTTCACAGAGCAATTCAGTTTTTTCCAAACTTAACTATCTTGGTTTATTTGCTCAATAAACCTGTCTACAGCATGAGACACATGTGAATACTGACCACCCTAAAACTGTTCTTTATTTCTGAGGACAATGAAACAAGTACCTGGAGTGTTACCATCTCTGAAAACAAATGTTTATATGGAGTTTGGGGTGTAAGAGTTTACTAGAGTGCAGCTCTCAGGAGGGGAGAAGGATTAGCCAGAGGAAGAAGTCAAATTGTAATACAAGCCCAATAAAACTCAGTAAAACTGGTGGGAAGATTGGGAACAAGTATTTTCTGTCAGTTATTTGACCTTTCCGCCTTGATGATACTCTTCACCAAATGTGTGCTGCCTGGGGAAGTACATGACCTTCGGCTGCCTCTGAAACTAAGGCAAACCTTAAAATACTTAACAGCTGACAGTAGTTTTCTGGCTAGACTTTTTACAGTTGGATAGAAGATCCTTACTTGAATGAGGATCTGGGAGTCACATCTCTTTGTCACAACCCACTCCATGTGCTGCCCAGATGGGACAGAGTAGTTAGTCCTCACTGCTGCAGCTGGTTTGGGCTCGACGGGTGATTGTCTTGAGTCCTTCCCCACTTTGCATTCTAGACTCCTCGTCCTCTCAGCTATGGCCTCTGCATGGCTCAGTGCCTTACTCGCTGATTTGAGATCTTCTCTCGACTGATACAGACTCCTGGTCACCATGCCTTTCTCAGGCTGGTTTGCTCTGCCTGTTATTCAGAGTCACAGTAGTCAAGAGAACCAAAAACTGCTCCTACATACTCTTCCCACTTTTATTGTGTAAGAGCAGCCCTGTCTTTGGCTGGTAATCAAGGTCAACCAGTCTGCAGAAGTTATCCTCTTTGTCTCTTGGTCTCTGAAAACCAAAAATGCCTACACAGCAACAATGGCTTTATTGTAATGGTTACTTGCTGTGTCCCTCTGGAGGACCAGGGCCTTTGACCCCTGAGCCCAGAGTTGTGAGAACCTGAGGCTTAAAGTCCCATAGGGAAATACTGGGAGTGCTAAGTGCAGCAACTCCTGCTTCACTGCTTGGATTCCTGACCCATGTGGTCTTCCTATTGGGAACATAGTGCCACCTAAAGGACTTTGAGTCCATGAGTATACAGCATCCTAGAGAAGAGTACCCCTTATGCTGTCTTTATGCTGACTCTATAGCTGTGTTGTCAATAGGACAGTTCACTACCCTATCCATTTCTGTACAGCTTCTGTGTGGTACAGTGTGTGATGTGATGGAACCTGTGTTCATGGGCCTTCTCCAAGACTTCCTTTTGCTGTGAAGTGTGTCCCTGGTCTCTTTGATGTTCTGTGGGGTTCTAGAACATTGGAACAAACATGCTATAAGCTGCTGTAAAACAATACTGAGGCCTTCTATGCAGTAAAGGCAAACCCCTACCTGGCTTACATGTTTATTTCTGTCACAGCAACTGACGGGCCTTGCAGGATGGGAGCATCCTGAGGTCCATTTAGCATGATTTGATGAGTTGGTCTTATCAAGAAATAGTGTATAGGTAGGTAATAGTAATTTTTGGTACTAAAAAAGTCTATGAGAAGTCAAAATTAACATGTGTTTCAGTCCCTGTAGTATTAACAAAAGAATTATGATTTCAGACTTTTTTTTTGAATGCATGTTAATATTTATTGGAACTGCTAAAAGAAAACTGAAGTATCAGTTTTCCAAACAGATTGTAAAAATTGGAATAACAAGAGAAGGTAAAATGACACACAAAAGGAGATAAAAGGGACTAATGACATGGGTAAAATAAATACAAGATAAGGTAATGGAAATAATCACAAATATAGCAACTGTAATCTATGTAAATGGAATAGTACCTTCAGTAAAAAGTAAAAAAATGGTAGACTACGTGAGAACACACAAACGTGCAATGAAACTGTACTATTTACAAAACACAAAACCAGGGTCTTGGAAATCTTGAAAGGGAAGAAATGGTAGACTGTACTTCATAGGGATATTAAAAGAAGGCCTATATAACTATTATAAATTAGACTTTAAGAAAACATTAAGCAAAAAATATTTCCTAAGAAATATGTACAATTTTTAACATGTATGTATCTATCAAATACTTACAAAATCATGAATGAAATATGGAACTAGACTTTTATAATGGAGGAAATCAGCAATACCATGTAAGTTGAAATTAATTTTCTTTCAAACTGAGATAGTTATGCTGAGCATGTAAAGAAAACTATTAGGGAATACAATTAGGCACAAATGTGGAAATAAAAAATATTCAATCTATAAAACCAAAACTGTAATAAGTGTTCATAAGGGAAATATTTTTAAATGATTAATCCAGATTCTTTGAAATTTAGAAAACCTATTGAATGAACCACTTAAAGAACTATGAAATTTGTTTTAAAAATTCTCTAAAATGAATAACAATGGAAATATCACCTATTACAATTTTATGCTAATGTTAGAAAAGATGAGGAAAAAAAGTGACAATTAACGAGCTAAACATTGAATTAAATAATTACAAGTAGAGTCATAAAATAATCCTAACTGCTATCTTACATATGCATGAATAAATATGAAAGTTAATGAGAAATAAAAGTATATATTACACACAAAAAAAAACCCTACAAAGCTAAAGTTGGTTCTGAAACTAATACAATCGAAAACCTTGAGAATATTTTATAAAAAGAGAGAAATGTCAGAAATAAGATTGAGAGGTTGACATAAATATATGCATATGTGTATTTAATAGAGATTATGCAGTTAGTAATTATTAAAATAATAGTTTAAATTTTAAATTTAGATTAAATTATTTCTTAAAATCTACTCACCCTTTCCTCAAAGAATAGAAAATCTCAATAGAAATATAACCATTAAACTATTGAACTGGTAGGTAAAATATTTTTCCCCAAAATATTTTAAAATAATACCAGACCCAGACAAAACTTGGTAGATCTAATTTTAAACTTAATATGATTTTTCTAAATAATGGAGAAAAAGGAACTCTCCCAAGTTTTGTGGCCAACATAAGCTTAATATCAAAACGACAAAGAGAATATGAAGCAGAAATATTTCAGGTTAATCTCCTGGAGTAGGTATGGAAACACATTTGTAATAATGCAAATAAAAATAGACCATGGATTAAAATGACAAAATAAGGGGTACCTGGATGGCTCAGTTAGTTGAGCATCCACGTCTTGATTTTTTTTTTGGCTTAGGTCATGATCTCGTCGTTGTTCAGATCAAGTCCCACACTGAGCTGTGCTCTGGGTGTGGAGACTGCTTGAGATTATTCTCTCTCTCCCTCCCCCTCTCCCTAACTCTTTCCTCCTCACTCCCTCACACATTCTCTCCAAAATAATAAATAAAAAACAAATAAATAATGACAAAATAGTATGACCAAGTTGGGTTTATCCCTGCTAGTGCCAGACTGATTTAAGTACTTAACCATGTTAATACATTAAATGAACAAAAAGTGGTGATGCTTTCCATATGTGTAATAAAGGCATTAAATAAAATTTAGTATTCATCTGTAAGTTTGTAACTAAATTAGAAGGAAGTTGATGAACATTAAATACTACAACATAGAGCAAGCATCATAATGAGGTTCAAATTTTTATTTTCAGATAGATTATACTTGTCATAACTCTTATGGTGGGGGGAGAGATTAGGGAATGACAAATACCATATGATTTTACTCATATATAGAATTTTAAAAAGCAAAACAAGTGAACAAAGGTAAAAAAGCAGACATTTAAATATGAAAAGCAAATAGATGGTTTCTAGAGAGGAAGTGGGTGGAGGTTGGGTGAAATCAATAAAGGGGATTGCGAGGTCCAATTAAAAGGTATATAAGTCACAGATAAAAAGTACAGCATAGAGAATATTGTCAATAAGATTGTAAGAATGGTGACAGATCATATGATGATACTTACTGTGGTGAGAACTGAGCAAAAATAGTAGTATTGAATCATTTTGTACACTTAAAGTACAATGCTTTATATTGTTTATACTTCATTAAAAATAATTTAAAAAGTTTTGTGAGTTGGGAATTTGACTGGGGCTCTTTGGGATGGCTCATCCCACCTCTACATGCCATTGGTTGGGCTTGATCATGCATTTATAGGGAGCTGGTAGTTGAGTTTCTCCTTCCACGACTGTTAGTAGGTTGGCTATTGACATGAATGATGGTATTAACCGTGCCACTCCTCAGCCAGCCAGGTAGCCCAGGTTTATTCACATGGTAGTGGTCACAACGTTTCAAGAAGGACCATTTGCACAAAGCGAGGTCAGGCCTTATCATGAAATGATTTCGTAAGCCTCTGTGTGCTTCATGTTATTTTTTTTGAATAGTTTTTAAAATGTTTATTTTGGGAGAAAGAGTGTGAGCGGGGGAGGGCAGAGAGAGGGAGGAAGAGAGAATCCCAAGCAGGTTCAATGCTGTCAGTGCAGAGCCCCACATGGGGCTCAAACTCGTAAACTATGAGATCATGACTTGAGCTGAAATCAAGAGTCAGATATTCAACCAACTGAGCCACGTAGGCACCCCTGTGTGCTTCAAGCTTTTAAAATGACAATGTGCTACTTAGGGTGCTCTATAGAAATTGAACCAATAGTGTCTGTCTATAGAAGGAGATGTATATTAAGAGATTGGCTTATGCAATTATAGAGACTGAGAAGTCCAAATCTGCTGAGTTGGGCCACAGACTGGAGAACCCAGAGGAAGCCCCATGTTGCAGTTCAGGCCTGAAGGCTCTCTGCTGCAGAATTCTCTCTTGCTCAGGGGGAGGGCAGTCTTTTGTTCTATTCAGATTTTCAACTGATTGAATGAGGCCACCTACATTATGGAGGACAGTCTGCTTATTCAAAACCCACTGATTTAAAGATTAATCTCCTCACAAAAAACATTCGCATGGAAACATGTAGAATAATGTTTGACCACATATCTGAGCACCATGCCTGTGCCAATGTGACCTAGAAAATTCACTATCACAGTCAGTGTGGCTAAAAAAACCCTGATCTAGCAAAGTCCAGATTGTACTTTTACGTGAGTAGAATTAAAAGTCACATTGCAAGAGTATGATGTATAGGAATGGGGAAATGTGTGGCCATTTTGGGGGTAATATGGCATAGAATGGTAAATTCTTCAATATTATGGTTATGTGTATGATGTAGGACGGGGATGAACAAAGAAGATGTGTAAGTATACAGGTAATGTTTTATCATATATCTGGGTAGTAAGTACATGAGTGTATATTGTACTTCATACCTTAATTGTTCATAGCTATGAATATTCATACTATAAACACATACAGGGGCACCTGCATGGTTCAGTTTGTTAAGCATCTGACTCTGGATTTTGGCTCAGGTCATAATCTCATGGTTCATGAGTTTGAGCCCCAAATTGGGGTCTGGGCTGTGCTGCTTGGGTTCCTCTCATTTCCTCTTTCTCTGTTGCTCCCCTATTTGTACTTTCTCTCCCTCTCTCTCAAAATAAATACACTTAAAAAACCATAAATATATATACACATATTGTGATATTGTGATTTATAATAAAAAAATGTGTATCTCCAACAGAGCTCCTAAAACCATTGGGATTTCCTAAGTGATGAGAGCAATAATGATGTCTTTTGTTAGGTTGAGGAGATGACTTTTGAAAAGTGCCTAGGTAACCTAAGGATGGTGGTTGGTTGCCAAGGTAAACAACAGCAATAAGAAGGTTAGAACTTGCAGTCCTCCCCCACAGTCACCCCTACCACCTCTGGGGAGGGGAGAAGGACTGGAATTTGAATCAGTTACCAATAATCAGTGATTTAATCCGTCATGCTTATGTAATGAGGCTTCCATGAAAACTCAAAGGACAGGGTTCTGAGAGCTTCTGGGTTGATGAACATGTGTAGATGTGGGGAGAGTGGTGTACTTGAACATGGACGCTGTACTTTGCCTTAGGCATCTCTTCTATCTGGTTGTTCTGACTTCTGTCTTATAATAAACTGGTAATCTAGAAATTGTTTCTCTGAGTTTTGGGTGAGCCACTCTGGCAAATTAAACACAAGGAGAGCTGGTTGAAATCTCTGATCTATAACCAGTTGATCAGAAAGCACAGGCAACAAGTTGGACTTGAGATTGGTCTCTGATGTTGGTGGAATACACTTGTGTAGGTCTGAACCCTTAACCGGTGGGATCTGATGCTGTCTTAGGTAGGTAGATAGTGACAGAATTGAATTGATTTGTAGGATGACAGGCTAGTAATTTTGAAACCCAAAATTGCTTGGTAGTTTGGGGAAATTCCCCTCACACATTAGAACTGGCGACCAGAATTGTACATATGTGCATATGTATACAATTTAAAGTCAGAATATCATGGTCTATATTGTCCTTCCATCATACTGTAGGAAAGTTGGGATCCTAAAGAAAATCATGGTTTTTCACCTATTATAGCTTGACCAGAATTTGTCACTATAAATGTAAATTTTGTATTTGCAGCATCTACTTATTTTTATATTAAAGTTGAACTTATATCCTGTTCAGAGGGCCTTGTTTTCAAGTCACATAATGCAGCCTCAGTACTAAAACTGCTAATTTCAACAAAGATAAAACATATGCATGCACACGTGTTCTTTTTTTTTAAGTTTCTTTAGTTCATGAAATGTTGAAAGTAATGTCTTCACAAAGACACCATTTTTCCTAATTACATAGCTAGTGCAAACAAAACAGGCACATTTTAAAATAAGAAATAGAGACTTATTACTCAGAAATTCTTGTTTGAATCAGGTGCAAGTGTATAAAAACTAAATTATGTATAGGTAGATTGTGTGAAGTTGATATTAGAATACTTAAGATATAAAGCATTAGTTCTTTTGAGACACTTGATGTGAACCAAAATGTGATTGGATTACCAGAGGCCATGCTTATTTCATCCTTATTTTAATGACTACTGACTATATGCCATTAAGAATGAGACTAACTGGTAGTGGGATGCTTTGTTTCAATCACTGACTTGCAGATCTAAGCAAATTACTTAGCTTACAGGGTCCTGATTCCCCATTTCTAAAATCAAATTTCTGATTTTTATCTCAAAGAGTCTATGGATTATGATTTTCATTCATATGAAAAGATGGACTTTTCTTCTGTGTGATGGGGTGTCCTAGCACTTCTAATCAGGAAAATATTTTCACTGTAAATAGCAATGTATTTTATTTTGAATTTTCTAGCATTTGAAATCCAAATGGTACTTAGGAAATTTTCTGTACTAGTAGATAAGTTACCACTCATTGAGATCTGTCACTGATTTATTTTTCACACTTACTATTTTTATAAAGCAGTGAGAATTTTTCAAAATCCATGATTCTTTTCAAGTTATTTAATGGCTGCAGTAAATGAAACCAAGGTGTATGTATACCTATTAGTATTTTTCATATCACTCATAATTTCATGGTATACATTTTTGTTGAATAGATGAATAATTGCATACCTATTTCTTTATCCGATTTGTTTACTGAACAACCAGCCAAAATTGTTTTTTACTATGACACAGTGTTTACCATCAATGTATTCTATCCTAGCTAGAGATTTTTTTTTTTTTTCCTTTCCAGGAAGGAAATGCATCCTTGTGGGGAGAAAAGCTTAAAATAATCTTTAAAAAGTGGGAAAGCAAAGTCTGCATTGAAATGCTAATATGTTTTGGGATAAAAGCAAGAGTATAAATAATTAAAAATAATAAAGCTTAACAAGGTTTCTGAGCATATAACCTTCCAAAGTGTTTGCAGTGAGACATAGTATTACCCATAGTGTGGGTAAGAACTTGAACACCATAGCCAGAATGAAAATAGCGTCTTATGTATCACAAATACCATGCATGTTTTTGCCAAATTTATGTCCAAATGAACTTCATCATTGGCAGAATGAAGCATTGTGATAATTCTTGCATCTAAAATAGACTTAAGTCGGGGCACCTGGGTGGCTCAGTCGGTTAAGGGTCTGACTTCGGCTCAGGTCATGATCTCACCATGGGAATTTGAGCCCCACATCAGGCTCTGTGCTGATAGCTCAGAGCCTGGAACCTGCTTTGATTCTGTGTCTCCCTCTCTTCTCTCTCTGCCCCTCCCCTACTCACACTCTGTGAGCAAAAAATAAATAAACATTATCTCTCTCTCAGAAATAAACATTAAAAAATTAAAAAAATAAAATAGACTAATATATGAAGCAAAAATATTGAGAGATGAGTAAATGTTTATTGAACTTATGAAAACTGTCTTGATATATTTTGTTTTAATATATTCAATCAAAATACCCTAAGTAACATCTGAAGAATAAATAGAAACGTACCCAGATAGAGGTATAGCCATATAACTACCATAGTTAGGATAGATAGCCATAGTCTAGAACAAGGCTTCCTTTACCTGATAATGACTGACTTGCCCTCAAAATGTTTTTATGCTCTTTTTTCATTATTTTATATAATCTAGAAAAAAATAACTTAAATAGACTTGTCTATCAAGTAAAGCATTTTGATAACAGACCTAGTGACAAAGATTAGCATCTACTTGAGACACATTTTGAGAATAATCTCAGGAGTCAGTGCCAAAGCCAAACAGAGAAAGAGATAGTATGTGACCTCTGCACTTGGCCAAATGCATCATATTAAACACTGTAAGCATCAACGGACTAAGCTTTTTAATATTTATTGAAGATGTGCTAAATGCTGTGTAACAATCCAGCATTCTTGAGGAAGACGTTGCCTGTCAGTTTGTGTTTAAGTGAAGGCTGCATAGAGGAGAAAAAGGCTGTATAGAGCTTTAAAGAGTATGATTCTCAGCCCTATATAAATTGTTAATTTTAGGTTACATGGTATCTGAAATACATAATCCTACAATTTTGTGGGGTTACTATGAGTATGATTGTAATTATTGATGATTATGTCCTATCTGTGATATTAATAAAAGTATACAATAATAATTAAATGATAAATTACCTCAATGAGTAGGGTTTAAGGTGAGGTCAGTAGGTATTGATTTTGTATTTATGTTGAGCCATAACTAAAGAATGTCAATATGCCTGTGTTCTGAGGAATCTGTCCTAGAGGGTTAAAAAGAATAACACAAAATAAAGGAAATAGAAGTTTAATCCTCTGCTTATCCAAAAGCACTCCTTATGGAAAGACTAGAATTGTCCTACTATAATAATAATAGTTCTAATAATAGTGGGAAAATGAATTTATAAGATGCTTTGTACCCTAAGGGTAGCAACTTATAAAATAACAGAAATTTCCATCAATAACTAATATTCTGGACTAGTAAAATAACAGTTTGGACTAGGATATTTTTTGAATTTCTTAAACTTAGACTAATTTTTTATTTTTGGTTCGTTAAGGTACGTGTATAATTTTCTTTGTCAAATAATTTTCCTGTATTTTCAGATTTTTCTACTATACTGTATTATTTTATAAATGAATAAAGTTTAAAATGTATATGTAAAATATCTGTTAATACAACATAAACTTTCCCCTATGCAACGAACACATCAACAGTATATCCAAATTTTGTATCATAGACCCATGGAAAATAACTTTTTGGGAGTTGGCAAAACTACAGTGCAAACTTTTGTTAAGCTCAAGAACCTGTGTAATTATAACCTGAAGGTTTGAATAAATATATTGCCATGTAAGTGTATGTGGGATTTGGGGATGGAAATATGTCAAAGAGAAAGTAAAAATAGGCAAAGGACTGTCTTAAGTTGAGTTCCCTGGAGGCAGAGGTAGAGATAGTGAGGGTGAAGGAGATTGAGGGAGGAAGTATTCTCAGGAAGAGGCCAGAGATGGGAGCAGGAGAGGACAGAGGAATAAAACCATAGCAAAGAGGTGCTCTTATCTGGAGACTAGCTTCTACTTCATCCTGTAGGAGACTTTGAAGCAAGAATGACAGTACACAGTTGGTCTCCACTTGAGGCATTCATGTTTCTAGCCTGTATAGGTCTGTCCTGAGCTTCAGGCTACCTCCCATCTGCAGAGGATTTCTTCGGAGAAGGGGGCAGCTGGAGCCTTTGGCAGTCAGCACTCAATAGCTAGAGGGTTGGTGCACCTACTCAATTAAGGAGATATAGGTGGGGCACCAGAATTACTCATTATAAGACATTTCATGTTTGGAAAGCCTCACTTTCTGTTTTGTGAAAACCACCACAACAATAATAGGAAAACGGGTAGGAATTTTTAGAGGAAAGGACGTGAACTTTTGAACCGTATCTGGGTGATGAATTCCAAATCCATCCCATCGTAGCATTTGTAAGTCACTAAACTTTGCTGAACCTCAGTTTCTTCAATTATGCTATGGCAATGCCAGTTAGATGTCTTTCTAAAATACCTTGGAAAGTGCCTGGAATATCCTAAATGTTGAGTTAATAGTAACTACTTGCTTTGTGACACTAATCACTTGTGTTAAGATTGTTTATTCCTTAAAATTAGCTGTTTGTAGAGTACTTTAGTGTTTGCTACATTTTTCTATACACATTATCATATTTAAACTTTATAAATACCTCTGAGGTCAGTAGGTTATACATTATTTATCATCTTTTACATATTAGTAAATACATATTCAGAGAAGCAATATGGGAGATAAACTGTATTAGTTACCTACTGCTGGATAACAAATTACTCCTAAGCATAGCAGCTTAAAATATCTCATTTTTATTATCTCACAATTTCTGTGGGTCAGGAATCAGAGCATGGCTTTATTAGGTTCTCTGCTTCAAGGTGTCTCACAGATAGAAATTAGGATGTTGGTGCATATCTCTCTCACAAGGCTATCACAGCATTGGTAAGAGCTGTTGATCTCAAGGTTCAAGTAGGGCAAAATTCACTAGTGGTTCTTGGCAGGATTTTGTTCCCCAAAGTCTGGTAGTCTGAGAGCTTCAGTTTCTTGTTGTACAGGTCTCTCTAACATTTGCGTCTTGTTGCATCAAAGTGAGAAAGATGAGGATGTGTATTTGGAGGGACAGAATGCCAGTAAGAAAGTACTGGCAAGAGAGAAACTGTGGTCTTTTACAATCAACAAAGTGACATGCATCATTTTTACTGTACTCTGTTCTTTGAAAGCACATCACTGGGTTCAGCCCACATGCAATGGGAGATTATACAAGGGTGTGAATACCAGGAGATGGGAATTGTGAGCCATGTCAGAGCTGCCTACAACAGAAACCAGTTTTTTGTGGGTGATTTGTTTTGTTTTGTTTCTTTTGGTATATACTGTTCAGAAATTGGGCTAATATAATGGAGAATGTAATCAATATTTTGATTATTTTTCTCTTTCTACCTCTAGCAAAAGGTTACTTTTGTTTAATTTTATAGGGTCACATTGATAGTAAGTAGCAAATCTGTACTCAGGTTGTAATGATGAAAACCAAATACAAGTGGTCTGACTTCTATCAGACATCAAGAATAGCATCTGATCCTTTATTTTGCTTTGCAGAATGGCTTGTTTTATAAAGTTAGCGCTCAAAAAAGGTTGTTGAATAAACTTAACAAAATGCTAACCAGAAGGGTATTATCCTTTATTTTCTTCATTAATCTTGTTGAAATTCCAAATAAATTTTTCCAGACCTGTGCAGAAAGTGAATAAAATAAAGCCAATACTGTTAGATGGTGTCCCCTCTAACTTTTCAGCATGTGGTAGGAAATTTTTCCCTTGCAAAGGCAGACTGCACTGAATTCTGCCAATGTGTCAATGCTTATGATTGCTTTATTATGCAGGCTTATGTCACTCATAACTTACCAGATTTTAAATTACTATATAAATTTCCATAGTTAGACAATATAGGAGACATCAGTTTAAAAAGCATCTAATCTTATTTTCAAAGCTAGATAAGAAACAATCAACACTTTAGAATGAAAGCAATACCCCTAAGCTAGAAAGTAAGAGTCTAACAATATTATCTAGACTAATCACCACTTGGTATCACAATCATAATACTTGCAAAATAGAAACATTGGTTTAATTAATAGTAACACCTGCAGGGTAAGAAGATCCAGAATTTGCTTCTTTTGGGGTACATGGGGGCTGACATAACATATCCCAGTTTTCATTGAACAAATCTATAAATTAACCTAAAATACATGATAAAGGGAATGCAAATACCATCCGAAGTGTGAATTTTAGTCCTATGTTTATTATGGCAAAAAATGTTTTTTTTTTCTTTTTTCCTTTCATCTATCTTTTTTAATAGAACTTTTATATCATTTCAAATTGTCTTTTTATCACCTTACCTTACCATAGGTGGCCAGGTAGGACTCACTAAATCTAAGAAAGCAATAGAACAAAATAAAACTACAAAGTAAAATTTATGGGTTTTTTTTTGTAATTTTGTAGTTGTCTAATTTCAGATTCTACTTTCAGCCTTGATTTATATGTAACTGCACATGACTTTCTACCCTACCTACTAGATGGTCAACCGCTTGAAAATAAGGACAAAATCACATTCATTTGTTTATCTCACAGCATATGACAAAAAACCTTGTATCTATGTCAGGACTTAATAAGTATCAAAATGTAGCTTGTCATAAATAAAAAAGTTAACAGTGTCAGGGAACTTTCAGCATGGAGTATGTGAATCCAGTTAGTAACAAAGGCATAATAAGAGGAATTTCAAGGTTCAGGAATTACTAGGAAGGATAGTCTTAGGAAGTGGTATATACAGAATAAAACAATGCTTAAATAAAAAGACCAATCTACATGCTTGTTCACAAAAAGCATATGATCAGAATTCAGCTAATATTTCTGTAAGAGTTTCTCTGTAGCTTGTGGAATCATTAATTGTTCAGTTTTAATGGCTAATGAACATTTAAAAATATTCATCCTCACCAATAATTAAAGGAATTAAAATTAAGATAATAAAATTTGATTTTTCACTTATAAAATTAACATTTTTAACTGCCACAGTGAAGTGTTAAAGGATACAGAGAAATCACTCGCACATGCACACACACACCACACATACACACATGCAACTTGAAAATGAACAAATGCACAATACTGCAGGAATGAATAATACTACAGCAGCAATTAACGTAAAAGAACTTTAAAATACTCTATACAACCATGCTTTAAATCAAGTAGAACCAAATTTAATGAAAGACGTTTAAGACAAATGAAACAATATTGAGAGAAGCTAAAAAAAAAACAACAGAATAAATGGAGAATGTTTTATGATCATGGGTTGAAAAGAGAGAAAAAAAAAAAGAATGGAGAAAACTTGAAGATCTCATCCTCAAATTGACTGATGGATTCAGTAAAATCCCAGTGAAAAGCCCCACAAATTTGTGTCGCTGTGTATTGTCTGGAAATTGACAAGCTGATAATAAAATTCATAGGGAAATGCAATTGCCAAGGCGTTCTAAAGAAGCACAATGGGCAGGACTTCCTCTATAAGGGATCAAGATTTATTATAAAGCCAAATTGAGTGGTATCAGTGCAAGAATAGACTAGTAAACCATTGGAAAATTAGAGTCCAGACATAGGCCCATGAATATGTGTATTTAGGAGTAGGGGAAAAATTATTATAGATTCTTACGGTGAAATGAAATAATTGAAAGAAAGACTTAATTACATGAGAGAAAATTTCTCCTATGTTGAAAAAAAACAAGATAAAAAATTTACTAAAGTGGTTTTTTTAAAATGTAAGGAGAAAAAAGTCACCAAAATATTATCAAAGATCCTCTATAGAAAATAATATGGCAATTTATGAATATATACTATATATATAAAACATGTATACATTTTATAATCAGAAATAGCCTTAATATTAGAAAACAGAAGTACGAAGTAAGAGAAACTTTTTAGACAGCCTATAATTACATTAAACAAGCTATGCATTTCAAGTTAGTTTAGATATAATCATTCTCAATTATTTTCTTTAAAATCTTAGAGGATGTCAAAATTGGAAGTAAGCGAATATTCAGGTGTTTTAGAGGTGAGTTTGAATCTAGAGGTCCATGCTTATGACTTCAATGAAGGGCACTTGGGAAGTATGACAGAAAGCAAATACTGAAATGTAGGTGACAGAGACTGTATGATTCTGTTTCTAGTTTGAATATCATTCTCCCCAGTGAAAAGAAATACACAGAGCCACGAGTGGCAAAATTCAGCTTCTTCAGTGTCCTTCATATCTTGCAAGATTGTGTGTTAGGAGAGTATAGCCTTTAAAATTTTACAGGAAGTTCATTTAGAAAAAAATTGGGGGGCACTTAGGTGGCTTAGTCGGTTGAGTGTCCAACTTTGGCTCAGGTCATGATCTTGTGGTTCGAGAGTTCAAGCCCCACATCAGCTCTGTGCTGACAGTTCAGAGCCTGGAGCCTTCTTCAGATTTTGTATCTCCTTCTCTCTCTGCCCCTCTTCCCTTGCACTCTGTCTCTCTCTCTCAAAAATAAATAAACATTAAAAAAAATTCAGAAAGTATTTCTTTTGACCTAACTTTTTAAATATACATATTTAAAATTTTTATAATGCTATACTTTATTAAATCCTCTAAAAGGCAAATATTAGTGATTTTTTTTATTAAATGCAATCTTTGGTTTTATCTAATGTGTATAATTGAAGGGGTTCAAGGTATTATTTAAATCAATTTTTTAAGATTCATATATCTTAATGCTCTAATCTTAGAAATAAGTAGCAAGCATTGAAACATTGGGAAGGAAACAAAAGAATATTAAAGAGAAAGGAAAGGAAACCTAATTATACATTTATAAATACTTGTGTAAGCTCAGAGTTTCTTTAAGGAAACATTCCTCTCTCATATTTTATCAACATTTCTGACTGAGGCTGGCCCCAAGCTCTAGTACCACCTATAGGCATGTAACCTAAGTCTGAAAAATCAGATTTTTCTACCACCTTCCCCTGGTCAAGTAATAAGTCCAGGTCTAGAGATGGAACAGATAAACCGAACTATTCTGTGTTGTGTGTATGTATTTTCTTTCTTTCCTTTCCCCTTTCATCTTTCCCCTCCCCTCCCTTCCTTTTTTATGAATTTGTAGGCCCAAGAGGAGAGAAGGTGTTTTATTTTTATAATTTATTTATTTATTTTTTAAAACAATTTTATGATGTCAATTTTAAATAGTTTTAAGACATTGCATTTTCCACCTAACAATACAGTGCTTATAAAGTGCAATGTTATATTTCCTTTCCTTGTGCACGTAGTCCATATTCAAGTATCAAGGATGCCCAGTTTACTAACTATAGCAGCTCAACTTTAAAACTGCCATGGAATTTGCTACAAATTTGGGTCCTTCAAATGTTTTGTGTGGAACATTGCTAGACCTATTCTTAGCTTGGCTTAATCAACCTCTTCAATGGTGGGCCCAGAGGAGGCACCTGCAGATGGGGGAGCTCCACCACCAGGGAAGCCTCCAGGCATGCCTCCAGGCATGCCTCCTGCACCCTGGTACAGCTTCGTAATGACGGGATTGCAGACCTTCTCCAGCTCTTTCTGCTGATGCTCAAATTCTTCTTTTACTGCAGTCTGGTTCTTATCCAGCCAGTTGATGATTTCATTACACTTGTCCAGAATCTTCTGTTTGTCCTCATCGTTGATTTTACCCTGACGCTTTTTATCTTCAACAGCCGCTTTCATGTTGAATGCTTAAGATTCAACTGAATGCTTGATGGACACCTAGCCTCGCTGCTTCTCATCTTCAGCTTTGTGCTTCTCAGCTTCCTGGACCATGTGCTCAATGTCTTCCTGGCTCATGCGACCTTTGTCATTTGCGATGGTGATCTTGTTCTCTTTTCCTGTACTCTTATCCACAGCAGAGACATTGAGAATGCCATTAGCATCAATATCAAAGGTGACCCCAATCTGAGGAACACCCCGGGGGGCAGGAGGTATGCCTGTGAGTTCAAACTTGCCAAGTAGGTTGTTATCCCTGGTCATGGCACGCTCACCTTCATAAACCTGAATGAGCACACCAGGCTGGTTGTCAGAGTAGGTAGTGAAAGTTTGGGTATGTTTGGTAGGAATGGTAGTATTGTGCTTGATGAGAACAGTCATGACTCCACCAGCAGTTTCAATGCGAAGAGAAAGACGGGTGACATCCAACAGCAGCAAATCTTGAGTATTTTCAGATTTGTCTCCAGAAAGGATGGCTGCCTGGACAGCTGCACCATAAGTGACAGCCTCATCAGGGCTGATGCTCTTATTCAGTTCCTTCCCATTGAAAAAGTCTTGTAGAAGTTTCTGAATCTTGGGGATACTTGCAGAACCACCCATCAAGACAATATTGTGGATCTGAGACTTGTCAAACTTGGCATCCTGAAGGGCTTTCTCTACAGGGTCCAGGATGCCACGGAACAGGTCAGCATTTAATTCTTCAAACCAGGCACGAGTAATAGAGGTATAAAAGTCCATTCCTTCATATAGAGAATCAACTTCAATACTGGCCTGGGTGCTGGAAGAAAGTGTGCACTTAGTGCGCTCGCAAGCAGTATGGAGGCAACGTGCTGCCCGCTTGTTCTCACTGTTGTCCTGCTTATGTTTTCATTTGAACTCTGCAATAAAATGGTTTACCATTCGGTTGTCAAAGTCTTCTCCACCTAAGTGGGTGTCTCCAGCAGACTTGACCTCAAAGATCCCATCTTCAGTAGTGGGGATTGACCCATCAAAAGTGCCACCTCCCAAGTCAAAGATCAGCACATTCCTTTCAGCTCCAACCTTTTTGTCTAAGCCATAAGCAATAGCAGCAGCAGTTGGCTCACTGATGATTCATAGTACATTAAGACCAGCAATATTTCCAGCATGTTTGGTAGCCTAATGCTGAGAGTTGTTAAAATAGGCAGGTACTGTGACCATAGCATTGGTAACAGTCTTCCCAAGGTAAGCCTCTGTGGTTTCCTTCATCTTTGTCAAAACCATAGAGGACACCTCCTCTGGACAGAAACTTTTGGTCTCTTTCTTGTATTCTACTTGGACCTTGGGCCTGCCAGCATCGTTCACCACCATGAAGGGCCAATGCTTCATATCAGATTGGATGACAGCATTGTCGAATCTACCTCCAATCAGATGTTTGGCATCAAAAACTGTGTTGGGATTCATTGCAACTTGATTCTTTGCAGCATCAATAGTTCAGTGTCAGTAAAGGCGACATAACTTGGGGTGGTTTGGTTTCCCTGATCGTTGGCAATTATTTCCACTTTCCCGTGCTGGAAGACACCCACACAGGAGTAGGTGGTGCCAAGATCAATGCCAACTGCAGGTCTCTTAGACATAGTTACTTCAGTAATGGGACTGGCCCGGCTTGAGAAGGGAACAGCTACCTGGAGAGCTAATGCCGCATTCAATGAGACCCTTTTTAGTTTTATTTTTATAAGTAAATTTTTATTTTAAGCTAGGGACACCTGGGTGGCACAGTCAATTAAGTGTCTGACTTCAGCTCAGGTCATAATCTCATGGCTCAAGAGTTTGAGTCATGGCTCTCGGCTAACAGTTGACATCCTGGAGCCCCTTTTGGATTCAGTGTTTCCCCCTCTCTCTGCCCCTCCCCTGCTCATGCTCTGTCTGTCTCTCTCAAAAATAAACATTAAAAATTATATGGAACTCCTGATGTTGATTTTTTTTTTTTTTTAGCACTGTGTAAGGAATCTTAAGAATCAACCAACACTCAGGAAAGGACATATTAAGAGAGAATCCTGATGACATAGGTAGAAACCTGTATCTAGACATTTCAAAATCCTTAGTTTCATGTACCACTATATTGGCATTAAAGTAGTTTCAAGTGACAAAACTAGTTTAAACAAGCCATCCATAGGGTGATTTTCAGGATTATTTTTTCAACAACAAAATCTGCTTTCCTTTTACCATTAAACCCTCAGAGTGGGCTCAACTCTCCTTGACTTCAGTAAAGGTCAAGTAGAAAAAAATAATAGGTTCTACAGTTGCTGTGTTTCTCAGCCAAGTGTCACAAAGAACAAATCCACAATTTTTAGTCTACCCTAGAGCTTCTTGCAAGTAATGACACCAACACCAACAATAAAATAGGTGGGGAAATTGGATTCACAGGAACCCCTTATTTATGCAAGATATAAATGTCAATGAGTAAAATGTGTAGGGTACCAAAGTTCATGAGCAGGCAGTCTTATTACAGTGCCTTCTATTTATAATCCAAGTCTGAACATTTATCTGTTTTCCACTGCTAAAGTCTCTCTCTAGACCTTTCCCAAAGGTGGAGTTAGCTAAAACACAGCTTACCACCTCTTGTTACTATTTCCTTCCTTTGCATGTGGCTTTTCATATTATAATCTTA
Organism: Panthera uncia; assembly: GCF_023721935.1. NCBI lineage: Eukaryota > Metazoa > Chordata > Mammalia > Carnivora > Felidae > Panthera > Panthera uncia. The sequence continues at coordinate 38,009,062 of NC_064810.1, forward strand.
GTGGTGTTAAGTAAGTCTTTGTAGCCTGGAGAGCCAAGAGCGGGGCTTGCATAGTATTTTGGCTGTTCTTACTTGTGTGAGAAATTCTTTTTCCTTATTCTGTTTTTACTAGCTGGGTATGAAAGCACCTCCTCCTTACTGTGCTGATTATGAAAATTCAGTATAGCAGCAAAGAACTCCTGTCAACATATTTCTCTTAGCCTTAATTCTTGCTCCTAAATAGCATAACGATGAGGAGCATGGACACTGGGACCAAACTGAAGTTGGAATACTGGCCCCAATTACTGGCTGTGTGATATCGGGGAAATCATTAACTCAGATTGTGCCTCAACCTCCTCATCTCTAAAAAGGGGAGAATAAGAGGAACTAGTTCATACTGATTTTGTCAAGATTAATTATGCTTTTATTATTTGAGCTGTATTAGATGACCTCAACATATGATATATAAAATATACAATATTTGCAAGCTTATTTATTTAAAAATAAACTTAAGTATATATCTATATGCATATTCCATTCTCTGCTGTAAGGTGAGAGAACTTCCAAATTGGTGAAGAGAATTAAAAAAAAAAAAATGTTTATTTATTTTTGAGAGAGAGACAGAGCGTGAGGTGGAGAGGGACAGAGAGAGAGGGACACAGAATCAGAAGCAGGCTCCAGGCTCTGAGCCATCAGCACAGAGCCTGATGTAGGGCTCAAACTCACAGACTGTGAGATCATGACCTGAGCTGAAGTTGGATGCTCAACCAACTGAGCCACCCAAGTGCCCCTGGTGAAAAGAATTTTTAATCACAATAAAAAACTTACAGTTACCAAATTAATACTATAACTCTTTCTGCAGCACCTTGGTTAGGATGCTCTTCTTGGAACAAAATTATATTTGTTAGCATTAATGAGTTGTCTCTACCTTTTTTTTCTGTTAAAAAAATTTGGACTACTTCATAAATCAAATTTTACGGTCTTTTGATTGTTGGAGAGGAAAGATTGTTCTTTGTCTTTCAAGATTCTTCTGGCTGATCTAAGAATTAAATGGACTTGAGGTAGATTAACAGAAGAAAGATCAAATTTAATTATACATGTAAAGGAAATCCAAATAAACAGAAATTTTGAAAACAGACAAAATGAGTTATTTGTCATTTTGGACTAAGGTAAGGAGGGTAGGAGTCTAGGGCTTCAAAGGGAGGAAAGGAAGTCCCCAGGGAGAAAATTTTCCCAGGGAAAAAGTAAATGTTGGATAAACAAATCTTTGCTTGGTCATCCAAAAACAATGGGTCATGCAAAGAAAATTTTAACAAACACTTTGCTTGGTTCCTTCCTGTCTGCAACACATAATTCATATTATACTATAGTTCTCTTTGGTGATAGCTCCCATCTTGAAACAGGTTCTCTACCTAAATTATTTTAGGTAATTAGTGGGGAGGCAAAGAAAAAAGAAACAAAAAACAAAAACAAAATTTCTTGAACCTGTTGATATCTTAAAAATAATCAGCCTAGGGCTGCCTGGGTGGCTCAGTCAGTTGAGCGGCTGACTTCAGCTCAGGTCATGATCTGGCGGTTGGTGGGTTCAGGCCCCTTGTCGGGCTCTGTGCTGACAGCTCAGAACCTGGACCCTGCTTCAGACTCTGTGTCTCCCTCTCTCTCTGCCCGTCCCCTGCTTATGCTCAGTCTCTCTCTCTCTCTCTCTCTCTCAAAAATAAATATTAAAATTAAAAAAAAAAAATAGGGGCACCTGGGTGGCTCAGTCAGTTAAGCGTCTGACTTCAGCTCAGGTCATGATCTCATGGTTCGAATGTTCCAGTCCTGCGTTGGGCTCTGTGCTGATGGCTCAGAGTCTGGAGCCTGCTTCGGATTCTGTATCCCTCTCTATCCCTCCCCGACTAGTGCTCTGTCTCTTTGTGTGTCTCAAAAATAAATAAATGTAAAAAAAAAATTAAATAAAGTAAAATAAATAAAAAATATAATCAACCTGAAATAATCCAAATGCCAAAGGGGTGGCAAATGTTGCTTGTGTATATATCAACTATATGATAAAACCAGGATGGATAGCTCTTCATATATGAAGATGAACTTCTTAAAAATACAGATTAACTTCTTAAATAGTAACTTAAAACTATTCTATTTGATGTCACAAAAATGAGAAAATGATGATTATTTGAGTAAACATAGCTAATTGTTTAATTTTATCAGTTGCTAAGCATGTCTGTTTCAGCTTTGCTTTCTGGAAGTGGGAAGCAGAGACAGACCTAGACCAAAACTCCATTTATCACCTGACATCCAAACCATAGTGTTTTCTGGGTGCCCAGAGATTATCATCATTTCAACCAAGTATCCAGTAACCTTATTTCTATGCTCTAGTTCAGTTACATGGTAAATGATTTCAGGTCCCTTAGGGCAAGTATCTGGAATTATATACTTGTAGAACTGTCAGTCTTTTCTTAAGGTGACACAGTCCTTTTTAAAAAGAGCCTCCTCATATATAGACTGGGTTAGGTCTGGGCATTGAATGAAAGACCATGACAGTTTGTTGTGTTGATTCATGTCAACTTTTTTTTTTTTTATCAGACCTATGATTGTTTTGTTTTTGTTACACGTTTCAAGTAGGGTTTTGAGTCAATTGCCTGTCTGCTTCAGTCCTAAAGGTACAAAATCAATAAGCGACCATAAAAGATGTCTAATGGTCATATGATTTTGATCACTGTTCAGGCCTTGCTTCCTTATGTTAGCTGGGTGTACCATCTCAAGACTCCCCCTGAAATCAAGGAGTCCTTTGAAAATATGCATTGTCTGTTGTGATTCCTGCCTACACAATACAGCATTTCAAGGGTGAAAAGGTCTACAGTGGAGGTACTCAAAGTATCACTCAGTAAAGTAGTGAAGAAGTGACTAAAATTTTAACACCATTTAACAACTGTTTACATCACTTGAAATTCTTGATTTCAACACTATTCATAAATCACTCTCTGTTAGCATTTTGAATTCAGTCAGTATCCATATTAATTTCCTCATAGCATTGATGGCTATAGAGTCCTCTACAGATCACTACAACATAGATGCTAGTCTTTTACATTCCCATAGAATTATCACAGCTAGTAGAATTGTCACTAAAGCATAGCAAATGTTTATTATCCGTGAATTCGTAGATTTGTGTGTGCATATTAAATACAGGTACATAACCCTATTTCTTCAATTCTACAATGTAGTAAACTATGAAAACAAGAAACACTCTTTACCCCTTGGTTTGGCACTGAATCACATTTGGTGGCTAAACTTGACTACACTAATATTACCATTGATGGCCTTCTTTAACCCACTTGGAATGAATATTGAGAAACAATGTGTTAAATTATAGAGTGTGGATGGAAAGTTTACATAATATATGATATGTGCAAAATCCATTAGTTCCGAGGTTTCAGATAAGGGATTGCAGGATTATATTTTCTTTCTGGACTTAATTTGATCATTAGTTTTCAGTTTTCACCAACTCTAAAAGATCTATATATTTATAATTATCTATTATGAATTTTTATGAAATAAAACCTTATTTGTTACTTTTGTTGATGATTTATTCTTATGAGGCTTAATAATAAATTCCTTTTAGAAATGACCTAAACAGGGGCACTGGGGTGGCTCAGTTGGTTAAGCATCTGACTCCAGCTCAGGTCATGATCTCATGGGTCATGAGTTCAAGCCCCGCATGGGACTCTGTGCTACACAGAGCCTGCTTGGTGTTCTGTGTTTCCCTCTCTTCCTGCCTCTTCCCCACTTGCTTGGGCGCATGTGTGTTCTCTCTTGCTCTCTCTCGCTGTCAAAGATAAATAAAAGAAAATTACCTAAATAATATTTTAAACAGTATTATTTGCTGAAATTGAACCATATTGTGTCCTTTCAGAATTTTGGTTATTAAATTTTAAATTTTCAACATTCTGTATTTATCTCATGCTTAACTTTTGAAATGTCTATATGATTTGCTTTAAAACATAAGAATACAGATCATTTCTTTTTTTGTTTTGTGTTTTTTTAAAGTCAATATTCTGACACTATAGAGATCAATTTTTAATTTTTTTGAATTATTTTTGAGAAGTTGGGGGGAGAGGCAGAGAGAGAGGACAAAAGAGGATGTAAAGCGGGCTCTATGCTGACAGCAGAGAGCCTGATGCAAGTCTCAAAAACTCATGAACTGTGAGATAATGATCTAGGCTGGTTACTTAACAGACTGAGCCACCCAGGCGCCCCTCTATTTTAAATAATTATAGGCTTTATAAATATTTATTTCCCTACTGAAATGGACAATACAGTATTAAAAATAATAAGCTAACAAGACAATTTTAAATATTTTTATATATCTCAGTAATTATTTTCTGCAGGGTAAAGTTCTTATTTTCATTACAAACTGTATCAATTTTCCACATTGGAGCCAAGCCAGGTGTGCCAACATTTATATAAAAATATTCAACAGTTAGCCCTAATATTTTGTCTTTGAGGTATTTGATTCTACAAGGCCACAGTTCATGGAAGTTCATAGATCTGAAATGAAAAAAGAATAGAAATGTATCTCCTCCTTTTTGAAAACAGTATCCTCTTTGATTTTTCTGTCTTCCTGGAGGCTTTATATTTCCCAGTGAACAGTTGCATCCAGCAGTGTCCCTGCTGTGGTCACTTCCAAGCTCTGGGATTGTCCGATCCTCCTAAGGATAATTCTAGTAATGAGTGTGAATGTCACCTGGTGCTCTACATCACCTCCACCTAGGCTCTCCTCAGCACTGAAATACACTCCTGCCTTGTTCCATCTCTTCATTTGGCTTCCTGCTTCTGCCTGCTGTGATGATGTGAAGTCCCTCCTCTTTCAGGTAGCGCTTCTCAGTCATCTGGGAAAATCTCCCCCAAATTTGTGAAAACTCACACAGGCTGTCTGATGTTTTCTCTTACATCTCTCAGAGAAGAAAATTGCAGAATTGATCCCCTAGTGCGACACCTTGATGTGAAACCCAAGGGAGGTCAATAGTTTCTCATCCATGTCTCAAAGCTTCCCCTCACCTGAAGAGTGTGGACATTGAATCTGAGAATGTAATACTTCCTTCTCTCTTGAAGGAGATTGGAGTGACTTGGAGAAAGTAGTTCAATCTTATGTATAATCTTGAACTTTGGCAACTCCTGCTGTTGCCCATCTGATACTTAGTGGATGATGAGGTGATGGATATCTAGTCCGTACTCATACTATTTTTTCTCTCAAACTTTCCTAATTAATGTCCAAACCCTGAAAATCACTCATTTTCTCCAGGGAGAGAGAATTTCATCTAGTTCAAGGGCTTGAAATTCATATTCAAGAGTGTCTTATTATGCCCTCTCATTGCCTCGTCCCCCTGTGCTTTGTTACAGAGCAGCCATTTTATTTTAGGCACAGCAGTACTTGAAGGTTTTAAAGGATCCCTGAGTTTTGTTTGTTTTTTAATCCCTGATTTATAATTACTTTGTGTGTGTGTGTGTGTGTGTGTGTGTGTGTGTGTGTGTGTGTATTCTATTAAAAAAAAATCTTGTTTTACAGGCTTCATCCAAGCAAACCTACTTCCTGACTACTATTGTTCTTCATCTTTAAGCATCTGTTATCAAGCAAGTAATGCATTCAGAGAGGCATTGAACACACAGCATGTTAAATGTTTATTTGGGTACTCATTTAAAGGCTAGACTGCATGGGGTAGAGTGTAGAGTGGTCACAACTCTTGCTGTCTAACATTCAAGAAGTGTGAGCTGATGTGCTCCCATTGAACTCAATTGTATTAGTCTGCAATATTTCATAGTATTTAGAGATGTGTTAAATATCTTTAGTTCAAAGCGGAGTGGGGCTGTCCCTAGAAACAAACAAAAAAGTGGATGCTGAGCAAGGAGCAATCAGTTTATGACCTAGATTTCAGAGTCAGGGGGCCTTCTAAATACAATCTATTAACAATGCCTACAGGGGAAATTCAAAGGTGAAACACCTGAGGTTCAAACACAGGGAATGAGTTGAAACATTTACATCTCTGGTTTCTTCATTTTAAAATACCTTTTATAGAAAAGAGTTAAAAGTAAGTGTATTAGACTGAGTAGGAGAGGGTCCATTTGTAACATTCAAAGGGACATCAGCCTGGATGGAGAGAAGAAAACTGGAATTAAATTTTCTCACCAGGATTTTCTAATGTGTCACCATCTGTGATGAGACAGCCACAGAGGGAAAATTCACATTTACATTTTCTCACTAATTTGAGAAGCAAAGGAGAGGCAAAAAAGGAAAGAGCTGGTTAATTTTCTAGCTGCAATTGACTTCACTGCTTCTCTGAGAAGAGAATGAGGAAGGCAGGAGGATGTATATATAATAAATCTAGTCCTGCTCTGTTGGCTAGGAGACAATATTGCTATGCTAAGAGTTCTAGGGGCATAATCCCATAATTCAGTGGTTTCACTCCAATGCATGTTCCACTTCTTTTCCCACTGAGCTAATTTACAGTCCCAAACAGTTTCTTCCTGTCACTTTCCATTTGTGTTGCGGATTTCCATGTTTTTTCTTTCCTTTGGAGATCGTCCCTGTCACAACCCATCTTACTTCTGACTTGTTGTCATCTTTCCTTGAGCTATTCCGGCCCCTTTTTTCTGCTGTCTCCCTCAGTTGCCATCACCTAAAGGTTAATGAGGCAGACTGTCTCCTGGGTGAAAATTCTCCGTGTGGACTTTCTTCAGCTTGAGAATCATGACTGTCGTTTTCCTGTGTTTATGGCACACCTCAGTTTTGTGGGCTGTTTAAAGCTTTTCTTTCAAAATAATATTGATCAAAATCATAAAGTTAGCCTTTGAAAAATCTAAAATATTCAGAGACTTTTGTGACTACTTCTATTTTCTTTTGTTGTTTTACTGTCATGGAATTGGTGGTAGGCAGTGTGAGCTTGTACATGCAGGGTGTGCTTGTGCAGGCTGAGTTTGGAAGGATGGCCAGGGACTATATTTGCTCCTACCATAGTCATTTAACATGTATTAAGAAATTTTTAGAGGGGGGATCCTGGGTGGCTCAGTCGGTTGACTGTCTGACTCTTGATTTCAGCTTAGGTCATGATCTCATGGGTTCCAGCCCCACATCGGGCTCTGTGCTAAAGGCACAGAGCCTGCTTGGGATTCTCTCTCTCCCTCTTCTCTGCTTCTCCCCCCTTCTCATGTTGCCCCCCCCCTCCGGTCTCAAAATAAATGAATAATAAAAATGTTTTAAAAAATTTAAAAAAAGAAATATTTTAGGAAATAGCCTATGTTCAAGATTTTACACAATCGTGCATTTGAGTTTGAATCCAAATTTCTGAAGTTCTGACTTGTTCTCCTTCTACCAGAATTTTAATGAGACCATTCAGTTTTCCTCTCATGACTGTGGACACAAGAGTATAGTTGGTGTTATACACACAGTCTCTACAAGCTTGTTAAGACATATAAAATAATTTCATTCAAGATCATCTTCCCAAATCCAAACTCATCAATTAAATTCATGATTAAAAAAGTGATACATGCATACTCATTAAAACACACACACACACACAGGCACACACGCAGGCATTATAGGTAAATATAAAGAAGAAATTAAAACTATTTAAAAAATTCTATAATGGGTGTTGTTTCTGCATATATATTTCACCACTAATTAAGCATATGAATATGGTACATACACATATGCAAATAAGGTGTCAAAGATATTTTTTTAAATATGTGCTAACATTTTTTTAGAATGCTATGAAGAAGGTATACAATCTTTACTGTGTTTTTTCTCCTATTAAAATTAGCATTCTTGGGGCACCTGGGTGGCTCAGTTGGTTAATCTTTCGACTTTGGCTCAGGTCATGATCTCACAGTTTGTGGATTTGGACCCTGCTTCGGGCTCTGTCCTGACAGCTCAGATCCTGTTTCAGATTCTGTGTCTCCCTCTCTCCCTACCCCTCCCCTGCTTGTGCTATATCTGTCTCAAAAATAAATAAACATTAAAAAAAAATAAATTAGATTTCTTTTGGTAGTTACCTTACTGATAAAATGTTATATTCAAAACTAAGCTGTATATATTTCATTTGTACAGATACCCAGATGTTTTACTTTAAGGGCTACCGGATATATAGATTAAGAGTTTGGATCATGGAACTAGATTTTCTGGGTTCAAATCCTATCTCTTCCACTTATTAGCTGTGTTACCATTGTCAAGTGTCTCACCTTCTTTGTGCCTCAGTTTCCTTATTTGAAAACAATGAGGATAACAATCATAACTATCTCTTAAGGTTGTTATGAAGTTAAAATGTGCTAATGCATATTAAAACACTAAGCTTAGTGTCTAGCAGAGAGAGTGTTGAGTACATATTAACTATTACATTTTTAGGATTACAGCTTCTCTGAGTAAACCTAGTTAATATTTCTTATGGTTTCATTTATTTCTTTTAGCCTTTGCATAAGGCTAGACATTTCCTTTTGTTTCATATTTAAAGGCAAGATTTACTATTGTCATTTGTTATGAAATCAATATCACATATTTAAAAATATCACAACCCTTAGTCTTTCCTTTTCATTTGGGATGTGTAGGTCTTCTATACTCCTCCCATATAGCCCTCCTTCCTCCAGATGTCATGCTACAATGACCTTACTCTGTGTCAGTAAAATTTGAGCAATTAACAAACAGTGATTATGTATTTACCTGCAAAGAGGAGAATCAGGGTGGGAAGGTGAGGCAGATCCTTAGTTCATTGAAAGGATAGTATCACCTCCAAAGGTGTTTATGAACAAATTCTATGATGTGTTTTTTTTTTTTAAGTAGATGAAACTAATTTTGGAAGGTTGGGTTATGAAATGCCATTGGGGTTTCAGAAAAGTTCTGTAATGGAAAGAGGCTAAGAGGAGAGGAATTTCATTTTCCTGTAATAGCTTTTGTTTATTCACGTCTCTACCCCTGCCTTTTCAAATCTCTTTAAAATAAGCCTTAGAAAAAAAGTTCGAGCCAAATGGAAATAGGCTCTTTAATTCTACCTTTTTATAATTCTGAAGCTACAACTGACCCTCCTCAATATGGTCTTCCTTTTTAACATTAATTACCTTGTTATCTGAGAGATGCAGCAGCTCTCCCCTGTCTGCTTAGGAATAGTGCCAGCAGGGCAACAGTTGGAAGTGAATTACCATGATTGTTTGGGGCTTTAGAAAGCCCTCTCTGCTGTCTATTCTTCTTAGATTCCTGGTAGAGTCACTTGGGTATGTTTTCTAATTCAGTATTCCTGTGTCCACTGTCCAGTAAACGTATGTTTATACTGTATGTATATAACCAATTATACTGTGGCTAGGGGCAATGTCTCTTCTGGATTCTTCACATGCCAATGATTAGAAAACCTGGTGTAGCACTCCTGGGCATGCCCTCAGTCAAGAGGTAGGGGGAAATGTTTATTCCATTTGCCTATATGTTTTGCTCATTCAGATGATTGCTTATGACCACTGGGATGAGCAGGCATCTTGCTTTGTGTTCCCTAATAGTAATGTTTTTTCACTCAGCAGAGACTAGTGCTTATTAGCAAGCATGTAAAGATTTGGAACCATAATAAGGATATTGAAGTGAACACACCCAGTCTATTTACTTATTTGATTATTTTGACTGCATCCATTTGTCACTTCAGCTTAAGGCCAGTTTGGCCAATTTGATTAAATTGACTGGTTCTTTCACTGAAGTGACCAGTCAATGCTAACAAATTGTTTGTGTTTGTAGAAACTCATTAGGTTTTATCTCTTGCATTGTGTCAGCAACAGATATGGAATCAAGAATTTGATACCAACTTGCTTTTAGCTCTTATGGCAAGGGATGCAGAGAAAGAATCATGTCTGGAATTTTATAGATTTGAGATGGGGAAAATAGCCATTATTGATTTAGGCTACAAGCTAGCCCCCAGGCATTAATTATCATCAAGGCAATTGTGTTTGTGATTACTTTGTGCTTTCTTTAAAGGTTCTTTATGTGTGTGTGTGTGTGTGTGTGTGTGTGTGTGTGTGTGTGTGTGTGTGTTTGGGCAGGGTGTTTTTGTTTCTGTGTGTGTGTGTGTGTGTGTGTGTGTGTGTGTGTTTTAAATAAGCACTTGGTGTTACTCTGAGCACCTGGGTAGTCAATTAATGTGTGGCTGGGAGGAAAGTAATGTCTACAGCAAGTGTCATGCAAATTGTTTCTTGGAAGAGAAGAAACTGCTTTCTTGCCAAGAGGAGCAGTGCTGACCATCAACGTGATTCTGGTATTTGAGTTTCATTTATTTCAGACTTCTTGTTTGCTATCCCGAGGGCCACATATCTTCAAGGCTTCTGCCTGTCTGCTGTGTAATTGCTGTAATAATAATCTGGTATAAAAGTCAGTAGCATTTTGTGTGTCCAAGCAACAGTTTTAGCTACTAGCTACATTAATCACAAGGAAAAATTTAGAAGAATAAATGGAAGGATGGGTCTAACACCATCTTTTTGTGCTACTTCATTTTCATTTTAAGTAAAATATACTTGTCTCAGTGCTTGTTGCTGGGTATCATAAGGCATGCTGAGCCCACGGAATGCAGTCAGTGCCCCTGGGAGAATCCATGGTGTATCTGTTAGGCATTTTGGACTGCAAAAAAGAGAAACTGAAGCTAACTTAAGCAAAAGAAAATTTCATGGGCTGATTTATGGAACTCACAGAGATAACTGGATGTTGAGAAAGCCAGGAAGGAACCAGGGCAGAACCTGTGTTTCAGGTAGCAAGAAATAATAGTTTCCTTAGATCACCACTGGGGGATGAATCTATGATTAGCTTACCAGTCTTTCTTCAATCTTGAATGACCGTATCATCAATCAAGTAGGGAAAAGATGGTTCTCCAGCACAGCATTGGAATGATTACAAGAAAAATAGGAAATGGATATTGGATACTAAAGGTAATAAATGTTTTTGGGCCCCCCCACCCCCATAGGAACAGGGGGATAGTCATTAGCAATGAGTGGAAAGTTTCAGTGTTGTCAGTCTCCAAATGGAGACATCTCTGGCATTATGTCACATAAAAACTTATATTTCTCATAGAAACAAAACAAAACTAGTTATTCTTAGGTGGGCCATGGTAACTTTGACATTTTTTATACTGTGAATTGAATGTTTAAACTACAGAAAAGAATATAGTTTTGCTAAAGAGGGATTTTTATCTTGATTTTTGCTACATCTAGTAAACTTAGTATAGTGCCTAGAATATTGTAAAAAAAAATCAGTATACCTGCAATAAGCAACCTCTTCAGGAATCTTATTTTTTGATATGCTTGGCTGCTTAAAAAATTAAAAACAAACTACCTTTGTATATAATAAATTGAAGTTTTACTTGGATTTACCATGGCCCACAATGTTTGTCTCAGGAGAGTAATCTCAGTGCTCAGAACAAGCTTTCTTGGAAGTTCAACCCGTACTGAGTCTGGGCTGTAAAGTGAGAGCAAGACAATCTTGCAGCTGTCTTCAGTAGCCTACTTCAAATAATTGAATATGCCCATGTTTAGAGAAGCCTATATATAATATATGATATTGCCAAAGCATCGCATTTGACAGCTTCTACCTTTTGGAGTCCTGTATGTTCCCTCTTCTTGAGGGGGGAGAAAAAAAGATTCCAGCCCAAAGAAGGATCATATTATTAACTTGTAACTCTCAAACTTACCTAATAGGTTGCCCAACAAAATGTGATCAACACCCATTCTAGGATTAGCATATATAAACAGGAAACTTGCAGGAGTGTGGCACTTTCACTGATCTTGGGCAAGGCTGTGGGGGTATGAATAAGGAGGCTGGTGAGAGAAAATGAGTGTGGGGTGTGGCATAGATTACCAGGTGGATGGTGGTGATAATCACTAAGATGAAAACTACTTGAGGAGAAGCAGGGTCAAGGAAGAACCTGACTACCATTCAGGGTGAGTGACTATTCCATACTCTTTGATAAGCTCTTTTAATGACTAATCCTTGTCAAATACTCTGACTTAAAAAAAATTAATGTTTCTTTATTTTTGAGAGAGAGCATGCAAGCAGGGAAGGGGCAGAGAGAGAGAGGGAGACACAGAATCTGAAGCAGCCTCCAGGCTCTGAGCTGTCAGCACAGAGCCCCACGTGGGGTTTGAACCCTTGAACCATGAGACCAGACCTGAGCCGAAGTCGGATGCTTAACTGAGCTGCCCAGGCACCCTTCCAATACTCTGATTTCTATATTGACTCTGATTTTATATTTTTTTTAATTTTTTTTTATTTATTTTTGAGACAGAGAGAGACAGAGCATGAATGGGGGAGGGTCAGAGAGAGAGGGAGACACAGAATCGGAAGCAGGCTCCAGGCTCTGAGCCATCAGCCCAGAGCCCGACTCGGGGCTTGAACTCACAGACCGCGAGATCGCGACCTGAGCTGAAGTCGGACACTCAACCGACTGAGCCACCCAGGCACCCCACTGATTTTATATTTTTAAAAAATTTATGTATTTTGAGAGAGAGAGACAGAGAGTGAGCGAGTGAGTGAGCCAGCTGGGGAGGGGCAGAGAGAGAGGGAGAGAGGAAATCCCAAGCACGCTCCATGCTTCTAGCACAGAGCCTGACATGGGGTTGAGCAACGCAAACCATGAAATCAGGACCTGAACCAAAAGCAGGAGTTGGCCACTCAACCTACTGAGCCACCCAGGCACCCCTCAATTCTGATTTTATACTAATTAAATGCCCATTTTAAATACCTTGTGGTGTGGGTTTTTCTTTTCTTTTTTCTTCTTTTTTCTTTCATTTTTCGTTTCTGTTTTTGTTTTGTTTTTTCCTGCTGCTTTATATCTTTAATTTGGATTTCCACTGAGGTTTGTCCTATTTCCTGTTTAGGGTGAGGTGTTGGTTGTGAAACAGATCTCGCCAAAACCCCTGTGCCTCCATAGCACCACAGTTGCTACTTCAGTCACATCAGAATCCAGTGTCCTAGTTTAGAATCCACTGACTTAATGACACATCTTGGCAGTTCTACATCATAATTTTTTCATTCAGGTATGGAAATTACTCACAAATAAATGCTTGGCATAGGTTGGAAAAGTCTGTTCAATATTAAAACTACTGTAATTAGAGAAATTAAAAGTTTACTGAGGAAAAATAGTCTTAATTAGAACCTAAAGCTCATGCTTAAAACGTTCGACCGTGAATGTGGCTATAGAAACAACTTTTTTTTTTTCAGTATAAATACATTCTTACACCAGTCTGTTTCTTGTTTTTATTTTTTCCTTCAAGTCATTTGTCAATGACCATAGAGTATACTTTGCGTCAAAGAACCTCAGAGACCAGTTCATTCTTTACTGTATTTACTAAAAGGAAAGTTTATTCAAAATGAAGTCTAAGTAACCTATTTGAATATGGGTGTTTGTTTCAGAGAGCCATTCCCTAAAATCACCACAAATATATATTTTTCTGATATTGAGTGGTCACTCTCATCTGTCAAACTAAGAATTTAATCTATCTGCTAGTGTTTACTGTTTCTACCTATCCAACACTGAGCTAGACATAGTAGAAGAATCAAAGAAGGAATCAGACTTTGACCTTTGAATGATTCACAGGTCTCTGTTTGTTGGATTCTGCACTCAATACCTTTCACTAATAGAGAACTTTTTCACTGTTGGCATGTGGTTATAGGATCTGAGTTTTCCTAATCTCCATCCTGAGTCATTTTTATTATAGTCAAAATTAGCTACTAAAAATTAAAGGATAAGAGAATGAGGCCTTTTGCATTCTTGCAGGTAGAATGGCCATTGTATTTCTCTTGGAAATGAGAACTCTAAGAGAGTAGAAGCAGACAATAGTAAAAACCATAAAAAACTAGTCAGAAACCAGGATCATCCTAGGCAAACCAGGACCATTGTGGACCTGACTTGTAGGTGCTATATTTTTGGACAACCTGGCTAAGTATTTTTGACAACCTAATAAAATTGTTGTACTTAACCCTTGTACTGATATTGTTGAATCTAAAATAAGTAGGTCAAGAATTAAGTCCTAGGATTAATATCCAGAAATAATTAAAGCCACGCCTTGCCAAGAGGACAGTGTAAGGCAAAGTCTCTTCAAATATACAGTGTTTTGTCAAACTCTTGTTAATTCATCTACTTAAGTTTCTCCATCTTTTTGGATGTCATGTTGTTACCTCTATGTAAATGTATGCAAAGCAAGAAGGACTTTTTATTTTTGCAATTTTAGTACCTGTGATCTTTGTCCAAATACCTGAGAAATCTTTGCTGCAGAGAAAAATACCCTAAAGCAAGCACCAACTTTCTCACTTGCAATTATATTAATCATTGCCTATCAAAAGCAGGAACAGTGACTGTTATTAGATATTTTTGGTAAACTATGGTTCATGCGCTGGGGTGTTAACCAACCAGTTTTCTGCTGCCTGAATGGTCTCTGATTCTGACAAGGCCACACCAAAGCAGGCTTCCAAACCCCTATCAATAAATTTTAGTTACTTTCAGCCACCCTGAGGCTTTCTCTTGCAAAGCTGATGTTTATTTACCAAGGTTTGACTTCCTTGGATGAGCAGAACTTTATCCCTGAACAGTGTGGAGTTACCAGAATCCTGTAGCTAAGTGCTGAATCTTTAGTCAGGAACTCCAAAATTTACCTCTGCAGAATATATAATGCCAACTAACATATGATTAACGTTTTTCCATGACCTCAATCTGAAACCACAGGGAAAAAAACTTAAGAAATTAAATTGTAATAAAGCCTACAAGAATGTGAAAACTTATTCTAAGTATATTAAAAGCCATGAGATTTTAGGACAACATATTAATGTTTTAGTAAACCTTTTTAGTTTGAAAATCCTAAGGAAGTATATTTTAATTCCATTAACCAGGAATTAAAAATTTAGGCCTTAAGTTTAAGTCTCAGATATCTACCATGAGTTTAAGGAGGAGGCAGATTTGACTGACACATGTTTTGAAAAGTATGCTTATTGGGGAGCCTGGGTGGCTCAGTCAGTTGAGCATCCCACTTCAGCTCAGGTCATGATCTCATGGTCCATGAGTTCGAGCCCCGCATTGGGCTCTGTGCTGCCAGCTCAGAGCCTGGAGCCTGCTTCAAATTCTGTGTCTCCTTCTCTCTCTGCACCTCCCCTGCTCATACTCTGCCTGTCTCTCTCAAAAATAAATAAACATCAAAAAAATTTAAAAAAGTATGCTTATTATTTCCCTTAAGAGTACCTATAAAGAACTCATTCAACTTTATCAATATAAAGTATTTAAGTTTAACACTGGGAATACTAGCAGTTTCCTTTGAATTCAAATCTTTGGGGTTTCTTTTTAAAAAGTTTTACTTGTAAGGATTTATATTTCATGTCTTTTATTCTTTTTAAAAGATCTCCCAATGAATGCAGAAAAAAAATTACATTTTTAAAGGAATAAAACTCCTTTTATCTTGCTATTTCCCTAAAGGCCCATTGGGCCCTTTTATAAATATAAGATTTATTATGAAAACTTGATCTTCCTTTCCCATATCTTGTGTGCACAAGCATCATTTAGGGAGATTCACAGCATGGAGCAGGGCAGAGGAAGAGTGCAAAGATGGTACCTTCGGGCCTAGTTTCTGGAGAAAATTGCAGTCAGGCAGGAGCTTTGTGTTAAATTAGGAGTCTGACCCTTAGCTGTAGCTTTAAAGATAAGCAAATAGGCCCCTTTCCAGGCAAGAATGTAGGAATGGGCATTTCAATCTGCTTGCCTCTGCACTGAGCCCTGGGAGGATAGCCAGGGTGAGTCCTATCCGACTATTTGTTGTAGTCTTTCAGGTCTTGTGGACACAGGCTCCATTGACTTTCAGAGCTAGGTGTTTTGAGGGCCTATCCCTTAGGTGGACTGCTTAAAAATTGAAGCATTAGATATTGGGTACAGACCCTTCGATTTTCAGAGAGAAGTGGGGAGTTTTAAGTTCCTTCCAACCATATGTTGCCATGCTAGGGATGGGGTTTATGGCAAGATTTTGTCTCTGTCTCTCCCCATTTTGCTGTGGGTTGTTTCTCATTTGTCTAATATGTAGGAGTCACTCAGTTTCTGAATTTCTTTGAGAGGGAATTTCTCCAAGTATTGCTATGAATTCAGTGTGTTGGTGGGAGAAGGTGGGGTCAGGAGTTTCCTATGTTGCAATCTAGAACTGCAATGTGCCAAGTTATTCTAATAAAAACTAAAATGATACGGAATTGGAAAAATGGTGGAACCACCTGGTGGAACAATGCAGTAGTAAAACAACCAATTGTGAATCATTTGTCAGTTTGTCTTATAGATTGCCTAAAGTATTACCTCATTCTTCACAAATGTTTAAGGGAAATCTGGTACTACCTTCTTTGTAGCATTTTAGTTTGTTTAAGGTTCTCATTGAACAGAACTAAGAAGTATGATTTTAAAAAAAAACAACTTTTCATCTACAATGGGAATGAGTAGGAGACTAACGAAAAGACATTTGAAAATTATTAGATAAAAAGTTAAATGCAGAGCAAGACAGCTTCACTCAAGACTATGATGTTAGTAAACCGTAAAATGTTAGTGGAGTTGGAATAGAAGTCTCAGATTATGTGTCTTCAGAATACTGTATGTTACATGAGTTTCCTCAAACTCAAGAATTAGTGAGCAATATTGAAGAAAAGGACCATCAGTTCTAAGGACAGAAAAGGAAATATGGTGTTCTTATGCAGTTCATTCAACACAAGGCATTTAATCATGCATATTTTATGACAGAGTGGAGGCATGCTTTTTTTTTCCTTTACAAAATGTGATGATATTTTCTCTTTTTGATGTTCACTGCAATGTACTTGATATATTTCATAAGTGGAAAAAAGCTGAAGGCCAATATAATACAGAGGTGATTGAAAAGAAATTGATCCAATGGAAATGGACAATGATTCATTGGCTGCTTTTCCTGGTTAGTGTTCATAAATCTAAAAATAAAAATGTTTATGATAATGAAGCAAAGATGATGGCAATCCTCTTTAAGAAGAAATTAAGAGCAGTCAAAATATTCAAAGTCGTCATGTTTTGGTGATAAAGGTGCAAGAAGAAGAACAACAACAATGACAAATGAGAACCCATTAGATCTGTGTTTGAAATCTGGAATCAGTAATTACGATATGGGTGGTCCCATCTGATGTACACATCAGGTCCATGCATAAAATTTGCTGAGTTGTTGTTAGATGCATTTTAAGGACGTTGTCCTTTTATGGTGTGTACCTTAAAAAAAAAAAAAAGAATAAAAATCATGGTGTGCTGTGTGTGTGTGTGTGTGTGTGTGTGTGTGTGTTTTAATGTTTATTTTGAGAGCAAGAGAGTGCACTAGCGGGAAAGGGGCAGAAAGAGAGAGGGAGAGCAAGAATCCCAAGCAGACTCCATGCTGTCAGTGTGGAGCCCAATGTGGAACTAATCTTAACAACCATGAGATCATGACCTGAGCTGAAATGAAGAGTTGGATGCTTAACTGAATGAGCCACCTGAGTGCCCCTATATGGTGTGCTATGTTTAAGATCTTATTAACATTTCTAATAAAGCTGGTTTTCATTATGCTTTTAAATGTACAATGTATTTACCAAATGACTTAAATGTATTTATTTTTTAAAAAAACAATTTGACTCAGAGTAAATAGTGACTAATTTTTCTGGCATATTGGAATTACTTTTTCTTAACCAGGTTCATAGTATTTGAGCATGTAAGTTTTTCTTTTTATGAAATAAAGTCTCTGTAATCTTTATCCTCCTTTCTTCTCCTCTCACAGATCATTTTAAATTGAGAAACATGATAATTAAGGGACTGGATTATGTGTGCTAGTACATTTTGAGAGTTTAGATGGTGTGACAGGGTTTTTACATTATGGATTTCCTAGCCTGAAGTGATGGGTAATCCCTTATTGTTGAATTGATCAATTAATTATTGGAATATTTAAGTTAAGTGAGATTGTGTGTATGGCAGTTAATATGCTTAAAATGTTTGGTATTAATATGTATGTAAAGTAAAACTTGAGATAGGTGTAAATAACAATATTTGAGTTAACAATCCCCTATAGAAATTTAAACATAACCTACATTATGTAGTATATGGCACTCACTCCTATTATCCTTACAGTAAGAATGGCTTTTGAAAGAAGCTGTTAATACAAAAGACCATTAAAACATTTTGGCACAATTTACTATGAAATGAGGAAAGCACAGGAAACTTCATTTTTACTTTTCACGCTATCAATAAGCTGTGTGAACCAATCAACCCTCCGAGCCACACATTTTTTTTTGTCACCTATAAAATGAAGGACAGTATTATGATCTCTGAATTCTCTTCTACCCCAAAAAATCTCTATTAATATCTTAGATGACCCTAGGACCATCCATGGATGCAATTCACAATCTCTTCTAACTTAGATTGACTTGGAAGGTACCTAATAAGAACTTGCTGGAATTGGTCTATAACTTGAGGAGTTTCTTCTCTCGTTATTGCTCTTTCCCAAACCCTTTAATCTTTCTTTGTATAAATGACAGAATAATGTGAGTCTTTCCGCTTAGGCTGTATAATATGAAAATAGAACCAAATTAGGATGGTCCACTATTACAACTCTAGTGGCTAGCACAATTTCTAACATCCAGTAGGAGCATAATAACCACTGAGCTAATGAGTACAGAAGTTAATGTATAAATAAATATAACAGAATATTTTACCTTTCAGTTTATTTTCTTCTCTGTCAACAGAAGAGAAAAAAAAAAAACAGAAATTCAGGTAGCACAGTAAAATATCAACTTCTGGGGACTTCTGACAACTTATAAATATTATTCCTTTCCCCTGCAAACTAAATCTATTTCTCATGCTTGCTTGCTTGCTTTCATACCCACACACAAACAATCGGATTTTCTTGATTTCCGACTCCAATAGAATCAGGTCAGCAGTGAGGATAGAAGCAATAAATCTCTTTATCTCTGTTGACTTTTATGGAACTGACATCTCTTAAAATATTTTTCTTGACTTTGGTGCTCTTTTACTGACTGATTAGGCAGTAGAGCACAGCAGTCAATTGAATCTCCCCAAATCTAATATTAAAAGCGAAGAAAGAAAGACCTGAGGGGCAACGGAATAAGTGAAGAGGACTGAAGAAGGTCCAATAATTCCTTTCCAAAAAATAGAAAATTGCATTTAAGTGTTAGCCTTTCTGTCTGCCCGAGTTACTGTCTTTGTGGCTCTGACATTCTGTCTTCTATCATCAAGGCAGCATTCCACTGTTTCATGTTAGTAATAGACTCAGCTCCTAAAAAATTGATTGATGATAAACATATTACAAAGTAAAATGTACGTATCTAATGCCAAATAGGAAAGAAAACATTTCTCCATTGTGATGAAATAGACAAGTTATCTAAGATAATGGAATGTGCAGAACAAAACTATAAGCTCTGGGAAATTGTGTTTTAGGGTAAAGCTTTTGATTTGGGCAAACTGGCATTTGCAAGAATAAAAAAAAGTAAAATCTGGAACATTAAACTGCAGACAATTCAAGTATTGTCTCTTTCTAGGAAGTATAGATATGGATGACACCAAGGGCAGTAATTGAATAGTATCCAGATGCTTGAAGACATAATTAAATTTTAAAAAGCCACACAGATTTTTGCTAAAGCATCATGTCAGTTAGCCAACTCTTTATAAATAATTTCCAAAGTTGCCTTATTTAAATCCCCTAGACAATATGAGAGGCAAAAACAAACAACAATGAAAATTCTTACATGCTCCTCCCACAAGGAAATAAATATTTTTCCTGAAGAGCTGGTCAATGTTTGTACAATGACCTAAATATTTCATGGTATAAAGAAGTAGGACAACTCCATCTTGGAGGCTGATAGCTAAGAGCTTCTAATTTCTTATCCTTTTCATGCAGTTCTTTTCTCTGCAGCTCACAGAGAAGGCTTAAGTTGCAGGCTGTCACAGAACTTAATAGCTTCTTGTTTATTTGCTTTGAAAGGCCCAAGAAAAGTTGGGAAAGAACCATTCAGTTTTACTTTTTGTATTTTTCAATGGAACAGCTTTCCAAATATATACAGCAGTATGAAGAAAGGTAATCAAGAAACATGGTTGCGGATGAAAAAATTAGTCTATATCCTTGATTTTCATAATACAAAGGTTTTCAATATTGGGAAATTTGCCCACCTTCAAATTCAACCTGAGAACTGGAAAACCAGTTTTAAGCCTTTCAAAAGATTGCATATAGCCATAGTCAAAACAAAATATAACCATGAGTCACTAGGTTTGTCGATCTATTTATGCTTAGGTGGTCATAGGAGTAGGTTTAGCCAATAGAATATTTCTCCTCTGAGATCTTTTGATAGAAGAGAAAAATATTTAATATTTGTAATTCCATCCCTAAAGAGAACTTAATGATAAAAATTATGAGTTCCTTCTTTAGGTTTGAGCCACCTAACTCTGGACCAATTTTGTGAAATGGCTCTGTGATTCATATAGAAATCCCCTAGAGAATAATTCACCTAGAAGACTTAGGATGACAGTGGTCCAGCAAGACCTATCTAGGTTTATGGTCGTACTGCCTCCTGCTTAGTGACGCTTTAGGGTGGAACTTAATTTCCATCAGATTCCAACATATAACTTGCCTTGGCATAGATTCAGTTCTGTACTTACACCAGTAACCTAGAGCCAAATTTGGGATCTCATAGACCTTGTTTAACTTACCAATAAAAGGAGAGATTAGGAAAGGAGAAACTGCACTGACCCTTCTTGTTCCTCAAATCATTAGATTGTTTGACTCTATACATGTGACCTAGAAGTTGCAGCACTGAAACAGCAGTTAAACACAGAACTATGGTTAAAAAGCTATGTGTGCTTTTACTGCCTTGTTTCTGTCCCATATCCTCACTTTCAACTTGTGATAAAGAAATGGATTTGAACGAGGGAATATGCAAGATTTGAACTAATCAATATGTGGTTGCAGGAATCTAGCAGCTGAAACAAATTATTTGAAATCTAGACAATTATCCAAAATCAATTTCTAAAACAAAAACTCCTGTTTACTTCATCTTTTTTCTTTCCTTGAAAGTATATGTTACTACCCTAAATTTTAAATTATTTGCACAGAATGACTTATAATAAAATATTAAATGTATCCAGAAATGATACTGTATCCTCCATCATTATTTCTTTAAAATTTTTTTTCTTAACATTTATTTATTTCTGAGAGACAGAGCAGGAGCAGGGGAGGGGCAGAGAGAGAGGGAAACACAGAATCCGAAACAGGCTCCAGGCTCTGAGCTGTCAGCACAGAGCCCCGATGTGGGGCTTAAACTCATGAACCGTGAGATCATGACCTGAGCCGAAGTCAGATGCTTAACGGACTGAGCCACCCAGGCGCCTCTTTCTTTCTTTTTTTTAATAAAATTTTTTAATGTTTATTTTTGAGAGAGACAGAGTGCAAGCAGGGAAGGGCAGAGGGAGAGGGAGGGACCCACAGATTTTGAAGCAGGCTGTAGGCTCTGAGCTGTCAGCACAGAGCTGGACATGGGATTCAAACTCACAAACCATGAGATCATGACCTGAGCTGAAGTTGGATGCTTAACCAACTGAGCCACCCAGGTGCCCCTCCATCATCATTTCCTTACATTTATTTGCACATGTGTCATTGTTTCAGAAACTGGAAGCTCATATGAGAAATAACTGAACTCTAATCTTGAGAGAGGAAGCTATGTACTGTTTAAATTGCTAATGGCAACTTAAGTTGCTTAACTTCATATTACAGATGTTAATGTTGAGATACAGATAAGCAATATATTCCTTCAAGGTAGTTTTGAGGATTGGCTAATCGATATAAATAGAAAAGCATATTTAAGAAACCTTAATTCAAGGAATAAAATAATATAAAATTATAACTTTATATTAATACTTGCTCTTAGAAATTTTACACAAGAAAACTTTGTCTCTACCCTTCAGAGGTTCTTCTGGCTGGTCTAAGAATTAAATAAACATAAGAAAAATTAACAGGAGAAAATGAAATTTAATTTTGTACACACAGGAACCCCACCTACATGAGAGGAACAATGAGGTATATATGTCATCCTGAGGGACACAATGGGATGGGGGCCTGAGGCTTCAAAGGGCAGGAGGGCAATAGCAGGGAAATCAGAAAAAGAGCAGATGTTTGGTAATTAGATATTTGCCCTGCCATACTGATGGGTCACTCTGATAAAATTTCTCTGTTAATAACCTTGATTCTGGGAAAGATCCCCAATTTAGATTCTTCTAGGTAGTTAAGGGAGAGGCAGAAGTCTCTCTTGAGCCCTCAGAGTCTCAATTGCCTTCAGCTCAAAATAGGCCAGCATGCCAGAGTGGCACATTTTGGGGAGACTTGTTCTGAACCCCTTCAGAAGTAATAGAATTTGATTGAGTTTCCTAATGTTAAAATGATCCTTACCACCCATTTTATAGTACACATCATCAAAGTTTATATTGAGCTTCCTTTTCTTAATAGATGAACTATTTTATACCAGGTCCTTCTCCTAGCATTGCTCATGACTGTTGTTAATTTTAGCCTGGTGGCAATTAAGAATCCTGGTTTTCTCACCATCTGCAGAAGAGTTATTCATTAGGTAGGGCACCATGAGGAACAGATAAGTGTCTAAGGATAGATAATTGAAAGTCGCTGCAATTCCCCTCAAACATTTTACCCACCTGTCAGGCTCTTTGGCATAACAAAATTATTTTTGTGTCAATTTTCAGTTTTCCAACAGCTCAGGAGATTCTGAGAGAATATCAGCTTATTTAATGGTTGAAAAAGAAGTCTCTGAACATCAGAGCTTTCTGTTTCTCAGGGAAAATGATTAGTTTGCTAAATATAAATAAAAATCCAATTTGCCTGACACTTTGGAATATCTTAAAGTAAGTATGCAAATTTGAAAATCTTCTTTACCAGAGTTGCATTATCACTTGGAATTAAAAAGAAAAAAAAGGGGGGGGGGAGTGAAGCAGTGAATTTAAAATCATTTTAATAAGTTCCTTTTGCGGGGCGCCTGGGTGGCGCAGTCGGTTAAGCGTCCGACTTCAGCCAGGTCACGATCTCGCGGTCCGTGAGTTCGAGCCCCGCGTCAGGCTCTGGGCTGATGGCTCGGAGCCTGGAGCCTGTTTCCGATTCTGTGTCTCCCTCTCTCTCTGCCCCTCCCCCGTTCATGCTCTGTCTCTCTCTGTCCCAGAAATAA